>NC_091356.1:15949925-15954925 GCF_038502225.1 Cherax quadricarinatus | reverse complement strand
CCCAGCTACCGTGCTTCGCAGCTGCTGCCGGCAATAACCAGCTTAACCGCGCCTTGCTGCTTAACTCCGCCGCAACCGCAGCAACAACTGCCTGCATGCTGCGCAGCAGCTGCTGTTGCAGCAACGCAACTGCAGCTTGTAACAGCAAGCGCAACACCCTGTACCGCTGCTGCCAACCGTTGCAACGCAAGCGCTGCTGTTAGCTGCCGCTTAGCGCGCTGTGCTGTGCGTAGTCACCTGCTGCTGCTTAACATTGCGCCGCGCTGCAACCTGCTGTTAACAGCAGCTGCTGTTGCCGCAGCAGCTTGCCGCCTCACCCGCTGCACCAGCAAGCAACTTACCGTTGCAGCGCAAGCGCTGCGTTGCTTGCAACAACAGCAACGCTGTTGCTGGCAACTGTTGCTTGCTAACTGTTGCTGCTGCTGTTTGCCGCAACGCCTGCGCAAGCAACATGTTGGCGCTGCGCGCCCTCAAGCTGCTGCTACCTTTAACTGCTGCCACTGCTTCTTGCTACCGCGCCGCTGCGCTGCTGGTTGCTGCTGTAGCGCAACGCTACTCACAACAAATTGCTTGCACTGCGCTGCTGTTGCTGCAGCACTGCGCTGATTGCTAACTTACTCCGCGCTGCTGCCACGCTGCTGCTAACAGCAGCAGCACAGCGCTGCGCTGCTACTTGGCAGCTTGGCTGCACTGCAACCGCTTGCTGCGGCGCGCGCTGGCGCTGCAGCAACGCGCTGCTGCAACCACCAACAAGCTGGCTGTGGTTGCGCTGCTGCCGCACGGCAGCGCAATGCCACAGGCTGCTGCTGCTGCAACGCTGCTTGCGCTTGCAGCTGCGGCGGCGCGGCACGCAGCAGCGCAACGGCACGCACTACTGTTAAGCGCTGCCAGCACGGCATCGCGCGCTGCGGCTAGCGGCGGCGCAGCGGCAACGCGGCCAAGCAACGCAACAACACGCGCGCGGCATCGGCCGCAGCGGCAACAGCGAACGCTGCTGTGCTGGCAGCAACGCGCTAACCACCGCTGCGGCTGCCGCACCCAGCGCCAGCATCAGCACAGCAAGCAGCAACTCGCTGTACCACCGCTGCCAGCAACTGCAACACTGCTGCTGCTGCTACTGCTGCTGCTGCTGCTACTGCTGCTGCTACTGCTCCTGCTACTACTACTAATATTAATGCTGCCTCTACCTTTAACCTACAATTTAGTTATTATATCAACACTACTTTACTGTTTCTTCCACAACTATATAATCTACGACTATTTAAACTACAGTTCTTAAACTACATCTTTAGATGGTATGTCTACAAGTTACACTATAAACACTCTAACTAATAACTATATAAATATTGGAAAAGGGTCTTCCGTTTACAGTTATTCGCAATATAATTCCAACAACAACAGCAATAACAGCAGCAACAGTACGAGCAACAACAGCAGAAACGTCATGAATAACACTTCAGAGGAAGTTGCTTGACCTTCTACCTTCCTGCCTGCACCAGCAACAACAATAACATCAATAACAACAACAGTAACAACAATAACAACAACTACAATAACAACAACAGTAACAACAACTACAATAACTTCAACAATAATAACTAAAATCACAACAATAACAACAATAACTACAATAGCAACAACAATAACAACAATAACAACAACAGCAGCAACAACAACAAGGACAGTTATTCTGGATGAGAACATTTGAATAACGGCACTGGAGTGCCACTGGGGTTCCTCCCCCCCCACCATAATGGTCACTGTCACTTACCTTACCTTCCCTCATACCTAGCAGGTACCTCCCCCCCCACCATAATGGTCACTGTCACTTACCTTACCTTCCCTCATACCTAGCAGGTACCTCCCCCCACCACCATAATGGTCACTGTCACTTACCTTACCTTCCCTCATACCTAGCAGGTACCTTCCCCCCACCACCATAATGGTCACTGTCACTTACCTTACCTTCCCTCATACCTAGCAGGTACCTTCCCCCCACCACCATAATGGTCACTGTCACTTACCTTACCTTCCCATCCTACTACCTAGGTCACTGGTCACCCCCTTACCTTACCATACCTAGGTAACACCGGTCACTGTCACTTACCTTACCTTCCCTCATACCTAGTAGGTACCTCCCCACCACCATTAATGGTCCCCCACCTGGTCACTACCTTACCTTACCTTCCCTCATACCTAGCAGGTACCCCCCTCACCACCTTACCTAACCATATGGTCCCCCCACCTGGTCACTTCACCTTACCTTCCTTCATACCCTAGTACCTAGGTCATGGTACCTTCCCCCACCACCATAACCTGGGGTCCACCATAAGGTCACTTACCTTACCTTCCTTCCCTCATACCTCCTAGGTCATGGTACCTTCCCCCCTTACCTTCCCACCTACATAATAGGTCACTGTCACTTACCTTCCACTCCTCATACCTAATGGCATTACCTTCCCCCACCATCCTCCCCCAATTGGTCACTGTCACTTACCTTGACCTTCCCTCACCTACCTATAAGGTCAGGTACCTTCCCCCACCACCTTAATACCGGTCCCCCACCTGTAATGGTCACTTACCTTCCCACCTTCCCTCATACCTCAGGCAGGTCACCTCCCCCACCATTATTAATGGTCCTCCCCCACCTGGTCACTCACTTACCTTCCTTCCCTCATACCTAGTATGGTACCTCCCCCACCACCATAATGGTTCCACCTGGTCACTACTTACCTTACCTTCCCTCATACCTAGCAGGTACCCCCTCCCCCACCATAATGGTCACTGTCACTTACCTTCCCTTCCCTCATACCTAGCAGGTACCTCCCCCCACCATAATGGTCACTGTCACTTACCTGACCTTCCCTCCATACCTAGCAGGTACCTCCCCCCCCCCCATAATGGTCACTGTCACTTACCTTACCTTCCCTCATACCTAGCAGGTTCCTCCCCCCCCCCACCATAATGGTCACTGTCACTTACCTTACCTTCCCTCATACCTAGCAGGTACCTCCCCCCCACCATAATGGTCACTGTCACTTACCTTCCCTCATACCTAGCAGGTACCTCCCCCCACCATAATGGTCACTGTCACTTACCTTACCTTCCCTCATACCTAGCAGGTACCTCCCCCCCACCATAATGGTCACTGTCACTTACCTTACCTTCCCTCATACCTAGCAGGTACCTCCCCCCACCACCATAATGGTCACTGTCACTTACCTTACCTTCCCTCATACCTAGCAGGTACCTCCCCCCCCACCATAATGGTCACTGTCACTTACCTTACCTTCCCTCATACCTAGCAGGTACCCCCCCCACCACCATAATGGTCACTGTCACTTACCTTACCTTCCCTCATACCTAGCAGGTACCTCCCCCCCCACCATAATGGTCACTGTCACTTACCTTACCTTCCCTCATACCTAGCAGGTACCTCCCCCCCACCACCATAATGGTCACTGTCACTTACCTTACCTTCCCTCATACCTAGCAGGTACCTCCCCCCCACCATAATGGTCACTGTCACTTACCTTACCTTCCCTCATACCTAGCAGGTACCTCCCCCACCACCATAATGGTCACTGTCACTTACCTTACCTTATACCTAGCAGTTACCTGCTCTCTCACTTACCTCTCTTAATTACTACAATCTTAAGTTCATTGTGGTTAATGTATGTTGAGAGGCAGGATGAGAGAGATAAGAACAGAGGTTCATCACTTGGAGGGAGCGAGGGAGAAGGAAAGGGAGGAATGGAGGGAAGGAGGGAGGGAGGGAGAGTGAGAGGGAGGCAGGGAGAGTGAGAGGGAGGCAGGGAGAGTGAGAGGGAGGGAGGGAGAGTGAGAGGGAGGGAGGGAGAGTGAGAGGGAGGGAGGGAGAGTGAGAGGGAGGGAGGGAGAGTGAGAGGGAGGGAGGGAGAGTGAGAGGGAGGCAGGGAGAGTGAGAGGGAGGGAGGGAGAGTGAGAGGGAGGCAGGGAGAGTGAGAGGGAGGGAGGGAGAGTGAGAGGGAGGCAGGGAGAGTGAGAGGGAGGGAGGGAGAGTGAGAGGGAGGGAGGAGAGTGAGAGGGAGGCAGGGAGAGTGAGAGGGAGGGAGGGAGAGTGAGAGGGAGGCAGGGAGAGTGAGAGGGAGGGAGGGAGAGTGAGAGGGAGGCAGGGAGAGTGAGAGGGAGGAAAGGCAGTAAGGGGAAAGAGTTACTTACCATAGTAGATATAGATAAAAGTATAAGTATTAAGATAACTTTTAGCTAAATACTTGTATTCCCCGTCATAGTGGCGTCACCACGCTCTACACCGTCATAGTGGCGTCACCATGCTCTACACCGTCATAGTGGCGTCACCACGCTCTACACCGTCATAGTGGCGTCACCATGCTCTACACCGTCATAGTGGCGTCACCACGCTCTACACCGTCATAGTGGCGTCAACACGCTCTACACCGTCATAGTGGCGTCACCACGCTCTACACCGTCATAGTGGCGTCACCACGCTCTACACCGTCATAGTGGCGTCAACACTCTCTACTCCGTCATAGTGGCGTCAACACGCTCTACTCCGTCATAGTGGCGTCAACATGCTCTACTCCGTCATAGTGGCGTCAACACTCTCTACTCCGTCATAGTGGCGTCAACATGCTCTACTCCGCCATAGTGGCGTCAACACTCTCTACTCCGTCATAGTGGCGTCAACACACTCTACTCCGCCATAGTGGCGTCAACATGCTCTACTCCGCCATAGTGGCGTCAACATGCTCTACTCCGCCATAGTGGCGTCAACACGCTCTACTCCGTCATAGTGGCGTCAACACGCTCTACTCCGTCATAGTGGCGTCAACACGCTCTACTCCGTCATAGTGGCGTCAACACGCTCTACTCCGCCATAGTGGCGTCAACACGCTCTACTCCGCCATAGTGGCGTCAACACGCTCTACTCCGTCATAGTGGCGTCAACACGCTCTACTCCGTCATAGTGGCGTCAACACGCTCTACTCCGCCATAGTGGC
>NC_091356.1:15837425-15944925 GCF_038502225.1 Cherax quadricarinatus | reverse complement strand
ATAAATGGAAGATCATCCTCTCTCTCTCTCTCTCTCTCTCTCTCTCTCTCTCTCTCTCTCTCTCTCTCTCTCTCTCTCTCTCTCTCTCTCTCTCTCTCTCTCTCTGTCTGGTCGTGTCCTTGACAAGATGATATAAAAAAAATCCCTAATTGCCTCCATCATCCTAGCTCTCCATGTTTCCATTCCCATGTGGGTTCCAGTTCTCCTAATCATTTTCTTAAAATATAAAAAAAAAAAAAAAAAAAATCATTTTTCTTTGTGGTTGAAATCACCGATGATTAATAACTTCATTTTAACCTTATACGCTCTCCTTGCTGCTTTTGCTACGGTGCCAATCATTGGCATGTTGTTCTTTCACATTCCCGTCTTTGTCTCCTATTGCTGGCGGTGGGTTGTAAATCACTGCTACCATCACTCTGGGTCCACCAGCTTTAACTGTACTCCACTGTGTAATTATCTGGCTCCATTTCATGTGTACTTCTCATGTCTTTAAAATTCCACTAATTTCTAACCAGCAGTCACTCCTCTCTTTGATTACTCTGTCTCTGTTACCCGGATCCTGTTCAAAATTTGGCATCATTTATCATCTCAGGTAGTTACTTGTCAGTTACAGCTATGATGTTTGGTTATTCCTCTGTTATCCATTCTATAAACTCATCACTTTTGCCGATAATTATAATCTATCTGCATTTGTGAAACACACTTTGAGTTTTTTCTTTCACCATGTTCTGGATGGTGTGGTCTAGTCTTTCAGTTTGTTTAGAATCTGGGGTAGGTAGGACTGGGGTTAGTGTATCATAACAGGGAAAATCAGGTGTATGTCCAGAAGCTTAACCTTTTGGACGTTGTTTGTCGGGAAGTACCTCCTGAGCCTCAGAATATTTTTTTACTGCTCAATTTATTCACATCTGTGAACCCAATGAGCACTTTTTTCAATTATGGTGTTTTCACACGCTTCTCTTTAGCTATATTGCACATCCTATCAGTTTCCTCCTGAAGGGAACTGAATTTTGTTTTCCATTCCTCATCCAATTTGCTCTTACGACCATTTATAATTATATCTAAATAGTAGAACTCACTTCCTGCACTTGTCTCTCTAGTTTCCTGCTCCACAGATTTACCATTTTCTTGCAAACATTAATAAGGACCACCTTTAAATATGAACTAGTAGGCTATGTGTGTGTGTGTGTGTGTGTGTCTGAGTCTGTGTTTCTGTGTGTGTCTGCATGCACTTACATGTGGCTGCAGCGCTCGAGCTGTGGCTTCTGGCATCGCCTCTTCACAGGTCGCTACTAGGTCCTCTCTCCTTCCCTGCTCCATGAGCTTTATCAAACCTCGTCTTAAAACTATGTATGGTTCCTGCCTTCACTACGTCACTTGCCAGACTAGTCCACTTCCTGACAACTCTATGACTGAAGAAATACTTCCTTACATCCCTCTGACTCATCTGAGTCTTTAACTTCCAATTATGACCCCTTGTCTCTGTGTCCCATCTTTGGAACATCCTGTCCCTGTCCACCTTGTTAATGCCTAGCAGTATTTTATATGTCGTTATCATGTCTCCCCTAACCCTCCTGTCCTTCAGTGTCGTCAGGCCGAATTCCCTTAACCTTTCTTCGTAAGACAATCCCTTAGCTCTGGGGCTAGTGTTATTGCAAACCTTTGCACTTTCTCTCATTTCTTGACGTGCTTTACCAGGTGTGGATTCCAAACTGGTGCTGCATACTCCAATATGGGCCTGACGTACATAGTGTGCAGAGTCTTGAATGATTCCTTACTGAGGTATCGGAATGTCATTCTTAGGTTTGCCAGGCGCCCACATGCTGCAGCAGTTATCTGGTTGATATGCACCTCAGGAGATGTGTTCGGTATTATACTCACCCCTAATCCTTTTCCTTGAGTGAGGTTTGCAGTCTTTGGTCACCTAGCTTATACTCTGTCTGCGGTCTTCTTGGCCATTTCTCTTCGTGACTTTGGGTTAAATTCGAGGAGCCATTTGCTGGACCAAGTTTGCAGCCTATCCAGGTCTCTTTGTAGTCTTTCTTGATCCTCATCCGATTTAATTCTCCTCATGAACTTCACATTATCTGCAAGCAGGGACACTTCTCTTCTGTCATGTCATTCACAAACATCAAAAACAGCACTGGTCCAAGGACTGACCCCTGTCGAACCCCGCTCGTCACAGGTGCCCACTCTGACACTTCGTCACGTACCATGTCACGTTGTTGCCTCCCTGCCAGTTATTCTCTGATCCATTGCAGTGCCTTTCCTGTTATGAGTTCCTGATCCTCCAGCTTTTGCACTAATCTCTTGTGACGAACCGTGTCGAAGGCCTTCTTGCACTCCAAGAAAATGCAATCTACTCACCCCTCTCTCTCGTGTTTTACTTCCCTTACCGTGTCATAAAACTCCAATAGGTTTGTGACACAGAATTTCCCTTTCCTGAAACCATGCTGGATGTCGTTTATAAGCTTGTTCCGTTCTAGGTGATCCATCACTTCCCTCCTGAGAATCTTCTCCATGAGTTTGCATACTATGCACTGTCTGCCTCTTTTCTTAAAAATTGGGATTACATTTGCCGCCTTCCATACCTCAGGTAGTTGCCCAGTTTTAATGGATGTGTTGAAGATTGTTGTTAGTGGCACACACAGAGTCTCTGCTGGTGTGTTCACTTGACCTAAATGAAGAAACAGTCGGTGCCGAAGGTGAGACGCAATAGGCAGACCCGTATATATATATAAACACTTATCGATCATTCCTTATTTAAAATATAGACAAGCAATAAAATACTGCCAAGTCATCACGAGGGTTTTGACCTCGAGGGTCAGGAGTACAATTGGTGTTATTAAAACATAGACACCTTCGCCAAACTATAGTGAATATTACATTCAAATGAGAAGGTGAAATTATTTTTTCGCGCTATACTTTTACTTTGAAACTAACTCCTCGTCAGAAAAAAAAATGTTGTTCGCCTGTTAGTATTTAAAAGTTTTGGTGAAGGAAGTAAAGTTTGTTATTAATGAGAATAGGAAATGAACTACGTAAGTTTTAGTTTTCAAAGTCATTTTTCAGTTTTCCGTATTGGCAACCTTGCCTGAGATAGCTCGGGGACTTTTTCAGTTACGTATTTTTATTACATTCCGTTCTCCCAAGGTTGTCCGAAGTGACAATGGATTAGACTTCGTGGTGAAGTTAAATGGGAATTACTTCCCATCAGTGGCCCGATGTGATCCTCGTTCGTGACTAGCCCGGTCACCCACACAGGGCCATACAACTCCAGCCTGTAACAGAATACACTAACCCAGCAGAAACAACCTGCTAGACAACCTCTTCCCTTACTGTTTCAAGGTACCTCAGACTAAGCTAGTCTTTTGAACAGACTTCTCCTACAGACTGTCCATCAGACCATAGTATCAATAAGACACTCCTTCGCTATGTTGGACAAAACATTTCATCTTAAGAGTGGTGTACACATTGTCACTGTGCAAAATACAAAGCAAACTCTAAATCTTTAAATTCTTAGCACCACTGTCAATAGTTAATCACATTTCTTAAAAACTTTCCCTCTACTACTATTGCGGAACTTATGGAGCAGCCCTAGATCCAGGAAATTCCAAATCTTAAGGTAGATACTTACGTACTACCTGCCCACGGGTGGAGACGCTATCCTTGTAATGTAATTAACTTTTGACTGTCGGGAGAGCGCTTAAAGGGGCGAGACTGTATCCCTGCGTTGCAACAAAGAAACTGCTAACGCTTTTGCCATCCAGCAAAATATTGCAGGTCAGTGGTAGAATGTCTGGACTGTGAAACGGCTAATTATAGCAATCTATCCTGCGGTCAACCTCCCACCTGCATTTTCTTAGAGAGTTTCCTTTGCATCATGCCAGTTTCCCATCGCTGCCCTCAAGGGAGACTCAAACGGGGTTTATTTGAGAGCTGGTAGAGGGCCTCAAACCTCTGTAGAACCCACTTCCAGTCACTTTTACACTTCTAGGCTCTGAAGTTCCTACATGTTTCTTACTGTCCATCATCTCACCTGGATGTTTCTCATTCTACACGACCTCTGCTAACTAGTCATCTCGTATTTCCACTTCCTCGAAGTCTAAAATTTCACTTAACCCTAAACTCTATTTTTTCTATACGAGGCTAGTCCTTTACCCCATAATGCATCTGTTATTGTGCAAGTTTATCCACTCCCGCGCAGTTACTCCTTATCCCCAAAGTTTCGTACCACAGATACTTCTAGCCTCTCGTTCTCTCCATTCTTTGGTAACTTCATTCTCTCCAATCTTTACTCAACCTACATCTTATCTCTCTGACATCATGTTTTCTGCAGCTTCAGTCATCTGAAACAGTTGAAGCTTTCTCCGTGTTTATCGAGGAGACAGAACAAGTCATATGCACACATCCACCTGACGCTTCGTTCTCGCCTGACCCATCCTTCTACACAACGCCTTTCTTCGAAGAGTTAGAATATTTCTCTCCTCCCTAATTTCCCTACTTGGCCTTTCTAGCCTGTATACAACTCTGGCTTACTGTTAATGTTCTACTTCTATTTGTAGAACATGACTTGGTGGATTAGAGAACTCAGGAGTAATAATGAACTTCAAGTGTTGCTCTTCCAGTTTTTTTGCCTTTGTTGTCCTCCATCTGAGGCTCTTATTGCGATCACCAGAGCCTTTGTCCAGTGGCACACTTGATGAAAGTGGAGTATACCATATTCTCTGATCGTTATTCATACTTCTGCACTGTACATCACTTGAGCAAGTGATGTATAGTCTGATCTTTGTACCTCTCTCCTTCTCGACCATTACATATTCCTGTTTATTTTCTGGTTTCTTCCTACCTCCGCCACTTTTATTAGATAATTTTAATGCTAATTTCGTCTGGGAGAGTCTGACTCATGGCGATGAGTTAGAGGCTTTTCTCACTTATCTTCCCCTCCATCCTTTAAATACAGGAACTCCCGCTCATTTTGACCCTCTAACTATTGCATAGATGCATCTATTTACCGATTCACTAGGCTGTGGTACCAGAATTACATGACGGTGATCATTTTCCTATTCTTTACTTCCCATTTATATTCCCGACCTCATAAGCCACGTTGGCAGTTCGAACCAGCGTATTGGGTTCCTTACTTGCGTCAGATAATTAGTGAGGGACCTCCTGTGCTCCCCGAATGAGCATTCTTATATAAATGTTTCAATATTTACATCCGACAACCCTCTTAGTCCTCTTACGTCTTTTTAACCTAGTTTGGTCACAAGAGGTTCTTCCTCGTCCATGGAAAACTGCCTTTCTGCCATTTCGTAAACCAAATACTTCGGGCCATGATGCCTCCCACTATCGACGCATTGCTCTTGCTAGTTCAGTTTGCAAGTTGCTGGAACGTCTAGAAAATAAGTTTGGTGTGGTATTTGGAGACTTTTTTTCCACACGTCGATTTCTTTCGTAAGAGACGATTCAATATTGACCCCTTACTCCGTCTGGAATGCCTTTGCTAGTTAACACTTGCTATACTGGAGTTTTTTAAATCTTTAAATAAAAATGTATGACATTACCTGGCGATATAACAGCTTGGCCCAAGCTGTTATATCGGGTCAATCTGCCACTTTTCTTTAACTTCCTGTCTTAAACATTTCTGTATCCGGGTTAATGTTTACACCTGACTGTTGAAGCTGAAGGTGTTCGTCAGGGCTGTTCTTAACGCCACTTTTTATACTCGTTATCAATGACCTGTCTGTATGACCCTTGTGGGTTTAGCTCTCGGTTTTGAATATATTTATGACCATGTTTCTATTTTCCAATCTAATATTTGGTCGTCATTTAAACTTTTGCTACAACTTACGCTACAGCAGCTCCAGAATGCTATAGATTGCGCTATAGCAGCTCAAGAGTGCTATAGTTTGCGCTATAGCAGCTCCAGAATGCTATAGTTTGTGCTACAGCAGCTCCAGAATGCTATAGTTTGCGCTATAGCAGCTCCTGAATGCTATAGTTTGCGCTATAGCAGCTCCAGAATGCTATAGATTGCGCTATAGCAGCTCAAGAGTGCTATAGTTTGCGCTATAGCAGCTCCAGAATGCTATAGTTTGTGCTACAGCAGCTCCAGAATGCTATAGTTTGCGCTATAGCAGCTCCAGAATGCTATAGTTTGCGCTATAGCAGCTCCAGAATGCTATAGTTTGCGCTATAGCAGCTCCAGAATGCTATAGTTTGCGCTATAGCAGCTCCAGAATGCTATAGTTTGCGCTATAGCAGCTCCTGAATGCTATAGTTTGCGCTATAGCAGCTCCAGAAAGCAATAGTTTGCGATACAGCAGCTCCATAAAGCTATAGTTTGCGTTGTAGCAGCTCCAGAATGCTATAGCTTGTGCTATAGCAGCTCCAGAATGATATAGACCAGCGTTTTCCACTGGGCCACAACTCATGAGTTCAATTTTTTTGAATAGAATACATCAAATTTCTATGGGACAGTTTTCTCCAGTACAGCGTTATACCTTTAATTACTGTGTCCTTGAAAGAGATACCTTGCATAACTTCCCTGACCTTCTCCAATCTCATTCTCATGCCGTTGCAGTTTACACTGATAATTCTAAATTATCTGACTGTCAGGTTTGCAGTAGTTTTTTTCATTCGTGCGAGTTCATTTATTAGACTTTGCTTCTTTTTTCGCAGCTAATCTATTTGTTCTCATCACATCTCTGTCTACCTCAACATTCGTAGTACTTTCACTCCTTTAGTGCTTTACAGGCTATCCAAAAACTGAGTTTTCCTCATCCTCTCATACTTCGTAAAAACATTAGTTGCTCAGCATTTCTAGTTAAAACAAAGACAACGTTTTCAGCTGAGTCTCTGGATGTA
Organism: Cherax quadricarinatus; assembly: GCF_038502225.1. Classification (NCBI taxonomy): domain Eukaryota; kingdom Metazoa; phylum Arthropoda; class Malacostraca; order Decapoda; family Parastacidae; genus Cherax; species Cherax quadricarinatus. The sequence goes on along the minus strand of NC_091356.1, from coordinate 15,938,058 downwards.
AATGTTGGAGGCAACAAGCAGACGGACTCCACTGTGCGGTCAGCTGTTCATGACTTAATTTCACAGTCTTGAGAATGGAGTACCCCTGTTTTTCAGTTAGGTTTAAGAGCATCGCATCCGTTGGTATGATGAAAGTTAGATACATGTGGCATCAGTGATATACCTGGAGAGGGTTATACCTGGAGAAGGTTATACATGGAGAAGGTTATACCTGGAGAAGGTTATACATGGAGAAGGTCATACCTGGAGAAGGTTATACCTGGAGAGGGTTATACCTGGAGAAGGTTATACATGGAGAAGGTTATACCTGGAGAGGATTATACCTGGAGAAGGTTATACCTGGAGAAGGTTATACCTGGAGAAGGTTATACATGGAGAAGGTTATACCTGGAGAAGGTTATACCTGGAGAGGGTTATACCTGGAGAAGGTTATACATGGAGAAGGTTATACATGGAGGTTATACCTGGAGAAGGTTATACCTGGAGAGGGTTATACCTGGAGAAGGTTATACCTGGAGAAGGTTATACATGGAGAAGGTTATACATGGAGAAGGTTATACCTGGAGTAGATTTCGGGGGTCAACGCCCTCGCGGCCCGGTCTGTGACCAGGCCTCGCGGTGGATCAGGGCATGATCAATCAGGCTGTTACGGCGGTCTGAGTTGATCCGTAAATTGTATTGTCAATCCTTGTCTGGGTTTCTAGTCTTCTTATGGCTGTCGTGTTGCCAGACTAATCTTCTGCCTTCATCATGGACACCCATATCCTACTCGTGGCTTCTCGTGTAGCAGCGCTCAGCACCACTGACTAATGTAAAGTTGAAATGTTCGCCATTTACTAATATTGTCTCGTCTATCAGCGGATATGCAGAATTTACCTCTTGCGTCATCACTCTAAGACACTTTGTGACCTCCTAGCTAACAGCTCCACCTTTGTGACCTAGCTAACAGCTCCACCATTGTGACCTAGCTAACAGCCCCACCTTTGTGACCTAGCTAACAGCCTCACCTTTGTGACCTCCTAGCTAACAGCCCCACCTTTGTGACCTCCTAGCAGACAGCCCCACCTTTGTGACCTAGCTGACAGCCCAACCTTTGTGACCTAGCTGACAGCCCCACCTTTGTGACCAAGCTAACAGCGCCACCTTTGTGACCTAGCTAACAGCCCCACCTTTGTGACCTAGCTAACAGCCCCACCTTTGTGACCTAGCTAACAGCCCCACCTTTGTGACCTAGCTAACAGCCCCACCTTTGTGACCTAGCTAACAGCCCCACCTTTGTGACCTAGCTAACAGCCCCACCTTTGTGACCTAGCTAACAGCCCCACCTTTGTGACCTAGCTAACAGCCCCACCTTTGTGACCTATCTGACAGCCTCACCTTTGTGACCTAGCTAACAGCCCCACCTTTGTGACCTAGCTAACAGCCCCACCTTTGTGACCTAGCTAACAGCCCCACCTTTGTGACCTAGCTAACAGCCCCACCTTTGTGACCTAGCTAACAGCCCCACCTTTGTGACCTATCTGACAGCCTCACCTTTGTGACCTAGCTGACAGCCCCACCTTTGTGACCTAGCTGACAGCCCCACCTTTGTGACCTAGCTGACAGCCCCACCTTTGTGACCTAGCTGACAGCCTCACCTTTGTGACCTAGCTGACAGCCCCACCTTTGTGACCTAGCTAACAGCCCCACCTTTGTGACCTAGCTAACAGCCCCACCTTTGTGACCTAGCTAACAGCCCCACCTTTGTGACCTAGCTAACAGCCCCACCTTTGTGACCTAGCTAACAGCCCCACCTTTGTGACCTAGCTAACAGCCCCACCTTTGTGACCTAGCTAACAGCCCCACCTTTGTGACCTAGCTGACAGCCCCACCTTTGTGACCTAGCTAACAGCCCCACCTTTGTGACCTAGCTGACAGCCCCACCTTTGTGACCTAGCTGACAGCCTCACCTTTGTGACCTAGCTGACAGCCCCACCTTTGTGACCTAGCTGACAGCCCCACCTTTGTGACCTAGCTAACAGCCCCACCTTTGTGACCTAGCTGACAGCCTCACCTTTGTAACCTAGCTGACAGCCCCACCTTTGTGACCTAGCTGACAGCCCCACCTTTGTGACCTAGCTAACAGCCCCACCTTTGTGACCTAGCTGACAGCCCCACCTTTGTGACCTAGCTGACAGCCTCACCTTTGTGACCTAGCTGACAGCCCCACCTTTGTGACCTACTTGACAGCCCCACCTTTGTGACCTAGCTGACAGCCTCACCTTTGTGACCTAGCTGACAGCCCCACCTTTGTGAAATAGCTAACAGCCCCACCTGTGTGACCTAGCTAACAGCCACACCTTTGTGACCTAGCTAACAGCCCCACCTTTGTGACCTAGCTAACAGCCCCACCTTTGTGACCTAGCTAACAGCCCCACCTTTGTGACCTAGCTAACAGCCCCACCTTTGTGACCTAGCTAACAGCCCCACCTTTGTGACCTAGCTAACAGCCCCACCTTTGTGACCTAGCTAACAGCCCCACCTTTGTGACCTAGCTAACAGCCCCACCTTTGTGACCTAGCTAACAGCCCCACCTTTGTGACCTAGCTAACAGCCCCACCTTTGTGACCTAGCTAACAGCCCCACCTTTGTGACCTAGCTAACAGCCCCACCTTTGTGACCTAGCTAACAGCCCCACCTTTGTGACCTAGCTAACAGCCCCACCTTTGTGACCTAGCTAACAGCCCCACCTTTGTGACCTAGCTAACAGCCCCACCTTTGTGACCTAGCTAACAGCCCCACCTTTGTGACCTAGCTAACAGCCCCACCTTTGTGACCTAGCTAACAGCCCCACCTTTGTGACCTAGCTAACAGCCCCACCTTTGTGACCTATCTGACAGCCTCACCTTTGTGACCTAGCTGACAGCCCCACCTTTGTGACCTAGCTGACAGCCCCACCTTTGTGACCTAGCTGACAGCCTCACCTTTGTGACCTAGCTGACAGCCCCACCTTTGTGACCTAGCTAACAGCCCCACCTTTGTGACCTAGCTAACAGCCCCACCTTTGTGACCTAGCTAACAGCCCCACCTTTGTGACCTAGCTAACAGCCCCACCTTTGTGACCTAGCTAACAGCCCCACATTTGTGACCTAGCTAACAGCCCCACCTTTGTGACCTAGCTAACAGCCCCACCTTTGTGACCTAGCTAACAGCCCCACCTTTGTGACCTAGCTGACAGCCCCACCTTTGTGACCTAGCTAACAGCCCCAACTTTGTGACCTCCTAGCTGACAGCCCCACCTTTGTGACCTAGCTGACAGTCCCACCTTTATGACCTAGCTGACAGCCCCACCTTTGTGACCTAGCTGACAGCCCCACCTTTGTGACCTAGCTGACAGCCCCACCTTTGTGACCTAGCTAACAGCCGAACCTTTGTGACCTCCTAGCTGACAGCCCCACCTTTGTGACCTAGCTGACAGCCACACTTTTGTGACCTAGCTGACAGCCCCACCTTTGTGACCTAGCTGACAGCCCCACCTGTGTGACCTAGCTGACAGCCTCACCTTTGTGACCTAGCTAACAGCCCCACCTTTGTGACCTCCTAGCTGACAGCCCCACCTTTGTGACCTAGCTGACAGCCCCACCTTTGTGACCTAGCTGACAGCCCCACCTTTGTGACCTAGCTGACAGCCCCACCTTTGTGACCTAGCTGACAGCCCCACCTTTGTGACCTAGCTGACAGCCCCACCTTTGTGACCTAGCTGACAGCCCCACCTTTGTGACCTAGCTGACTGCCCCACCTTTGTGACCTAGCTGACAGCCCCACCTTTGTGACCTAGCTGACAGCCCCAGCTTTGTGACCTAGCTGACAGCCCCACCTTTGTGACCTAGCTGACAGCCCCACCTTTGTGACCTAGCTGACAGCCCCACCTTTGTGACCTAGCTGACAGCCCCACCTTTGTGACCTAGCTGACAGCCCCACCTTTGTGACCTAGCTGACAGCCCCACCTTTGTGACCTAGCTGACAGCCTCACCTTTGTGACCTAGCTGACAGCCCCACCTTTGTGACCTAGCTGACAGCCCCACCTTTGTGACCTAGCTGACAGCCCCACCTTTGTGACCTAGCTGACAGCCCCACCTTTGTGACCTAGCTAACAGCCCCACCTTTGTGACCTAGCTGACAGCCCCACCTTTGTGACCTAGCTGACAGCCCCACCTTTGTGACCTAGCTGACAGCCCCACCTTTGTGACCTAGCTAACAGCCCCACCTTTGTGACCTAGCTGACAGCCCCACCTTTGTGACCTAGCTGACAGCCCCACCTTTGTGACCTAGCTGACAGCCCCACCTTTGTGACCTAGCTAACAGCCCCACCTTTGTGACCTAGCTAACAGCCCCACCTTTGTGACCTAGCTAACAGCCCCACCTTTGTGACCAAGCTGACAGCCCCACCTTTGTGACCTAGCTAACAGCCCCACCTTTGTGACCTAGCTAACAGCCCCACCTTTGTGACCTAGCTAACAGCCCCACCTTTGTGACCTAGCTAACAGCCCCACCTTTGTGACCTAGCTAACAGCCCCACCTTTGTGACCTAGCTAACAGCCCCACCTTTGTGACCTAGCTAACAGCCCCACCTTTGTGACCTAGCTGACAGCCCCACCTTTGTGACCTAGCTGACAGCCCCACCTTTGTGACCTAGCTGACAGCCCCACCTTTGTGACCTAGCTGACAGCCCCACCTTTGTGACCTAGCTAACAGCCCCACCTTTGTGACCTAGCTAACAGCCCCACCTTTGTGACCTAGCTAACTGCCCCACCTTTGTGACCTAGCTAACAGCCCCACCTTTGTGACCTAGCTAACAGCCCCACCTTTGTGACCTAGCTAACAGCCTCACCTTTGTGACCTAGCTAACAGCCCCACCTTTGTGACCTAGCTAACAGCCCCACCTTTGTGACCTAGCTAACAGCCCCACCTTTGTGACCTAGCTAACAGCCCCACCTTTGTGACCTAGCTAACAGCCCCACCTTTGACGCAGATTCCCTCGCTGACTTTGTCAGGGAAAGTATTAATACACCAACTTTGAATATATTTTTCTTTATCACTGCCCTTACTGACTCTGCCTTTTGCACGCTCCTAACCTGCTCTGGTCTGATCTTCGCATATTTCATCTTCAGCTCATCCTGCCCTGCAGTGCTGTATGACCCTTGTGGATTTAGCGCTTAGTTTTGATTGTAATAACCTTTTTGATAGATTTCAAGAATTCTTAATTTTTTAGACTTTTTTTTAAATAGATCTTAGATGGACGATGTACTTAAGACAAAGCTTTGTGCAAGTAGTCTTCAATTTCTTCAGCTAAACAAGAACACTGAAGAGTCTAGATTATGGTGATGACTTTGCAAGAAAAAAATCGTTGTTGATCCTGTTGTTAGATTACTGTTATCCTTTTCATGGAAAGTTAGTGAGGGAAACTTATTGTAGGTTAACACCTAGATCACGAAGCTACGAGGAGAGGAGACCAATGATGACGTTGACTGGTATAATATACAAACACATTTTTCTTTACCACTGCCACTGAGACCAACACTTTTGCCACCATTGTCGCAACCAGCTGGATATTTCTCTTCACCAACCACCACCACCCGCATGTCTCCATTTGCCTCGACATGATATGAGTCTTCGTTGTCACCGTTTCCAGGAACCTTTTATATCCGCCATCACTTCCTCCATCCTTAGGAATATGTTCATTATCATTACATCTTAAGACTAAAAAGCATTAAGTAGAAACAGTAGATGTAAAGATATATGAAGGATAAAGGAAATGATAGACAATGGTAATAAGGAACAGTTGAAAAGTTTAAGAAATAGCAAAGTTTGCCATCAACAGGAACAGAATGCAGTTAAAGCGGCATTGACCAATTCTTAGAAACGGTAGTTAGTGTTCCTGTGTCAGAGGTATTGATCAAAATTAGCAGCTAGAATTTTAATCTGTATAAAAACTAAAACTGATCATGACGGAAATTTATATCGCGTATCAACACCATAAAAATCCATGACGCTTTTCTTAGTTTAAACCATGTTCTGGACCATGACACTTTACTCAGTTTGAACCATGTTCTGGACCATGACACCTTACTCAGTTTGAACCATGTTCTGAACCATGACACCTTACTCAGTTTGAACCATGTTCTGAACCATGACACCTTACTCAGTTTGAACCATGTTCTGGACCATGACACCTTACTCAGTTTAAACCATGTTCTGAACCATGACACCTTACTCAGTTTGAACCATGTTCTGGACCATGACACTTTACTCAGTTTGAACCATGTTCTGAACCATGACACTTTACTCAGTTTGAACCATGTTCTGGACCATGACACCTTACTCAGTTTGAACCATGTTCTGAACCATGACACCTTACTCAGTTTGAACCATGTTCTGGACCATGACACCTTACTCAGTTTAAACCATGTTCTGAACCAAGACACCTTACTCAGTTTGAACCATGTTCTGGACCATGACACTTTACTCAGTTTAAACCATGTTCTGAACCATGACACCTTACTCAGTTTGAACCATGTTCTGAACCATGACACCTTAGTCAGTTTGAACCATGTTCTGGACCATGACACCTTACTCAGTTTGAACCATGTTCTGGACCATGACACCTTACTCAGTTTGAACCATGTTCTGAACCATGACACTTTACTCAGTTTGAACCATGTTCTGGACCATGACACCTTACTCAGTTTGAACCATGTTCTGAACCATGACACTTTACTCAGTTTGAACCATGTTCTGAACCATGACACCTTACTCAGTTTGAACCATGTTCTGGACCATGACACCTTACTCAGTTTGAACCATGTTCTGGACCATGACACCTTACTCAGTTTGAACCATGTTCTGAACCATGACACCTTACTCAGTTTGAACCATGTTCTGAACCATGACACTTTACTCAGTTTGAACCATGTTCTGGACCATGACACCTTACTCAGTTTGAACCATGTTCTGAACCATGACACTTGACTCAGTTTGAACCATGTTCTGAACCATGACACTTTACTCAGTTTGAACCATGTTCTGAACCATGACACTTTACTCAGTTTGAACCATGTTCTGAACCATGACACCTTACTCAGTTTGAACCATGTTCTGGACCATGACACCTTACTCAGTTTGAACCATGTTCTGGACCCTGACACCTTACTCAGTTTGAACCATGTTCTGAACCATGACACCTTAATCAGTTTGAACCATGTTCTGAACCATGACACTTTACTCAGTTTGAACCATGTTCTGGACCATGACACCTTACTCAGTTTGAACCATGTTCTGAACCATGACACTTTACTCAGTTTGAACCATGTTCTGAACCATGACACTTTACTCAGTTTGAACCATGTTCTGAACCATGACACCTTACTCAGTTTGAACCATGTTCTGAACCATGACACCTTACTCGGTTTGAACCATGTTCTGGACCATGACACCTTACTCAGTTTGAACAATGTTCTGAACCATGACACCTTACTCAGTTTGAACCATGTTCTGGACCATGACACCTTACTCAGTTTGAACCATGTTCTGGAAAATGACACCTTACTCAGTTTGAACCATGTTCTGAAACATGACACTTTACTCAGTTTGAACCATGTTCTGAACCATGACACTTTACTCAGTTTGAACCATGTTCTGAACCATGACACTTTACTCAGTTTGAACCATGTTCTGAACCATGACACCTTACTCAGTTTGAACCATGTTCTGAACCATGACACTTTACTCAGTTTGAACCATGTTCTGAACCATGACACCTTACTCAGTTTGAACCATGTTCTGAACCATGACACTTTACTCAGTTTGAACCATGTTCTGGACCATGACACCTTACTCAGTTTGAACCATGTTCTGAACCATGACACTTTACTCAGTTTGAACCATGTTCTGAACCATGACACCTTACTCAGTTTGAACCATGTTCTGAACCATGACACCTTACTCAGTTTGAACCATGTTCTGGACCATGACACCTTACTCAGTTTAAACCATGTTCTGAACCATGACACCTTACTCAGTTTGAACCATGTTCTGGACCATGACACTTTACTCAGTTTAAACCATGTTCTGAACCATGACACCTTACTCAGTTTGAACCATGTTCTGAACCATGACACCTTACTCAGTTTGAACCATGTTCTGGACCATGACACCTTACTCAGTTTGAACCATGTTCTGGACCATGACACCTTACTCAGTTTGAACCATGTTCTGAACCATGACACTTTACTCAGTTTGAACCATGTTCTGAACCATGACACCTTACTCAGTTTGAACCATGTTCTGGACCATGACACCTTGCTCAGTTTGAACCATGTTCTGGACCATGACACCTTACTCAGTTTGAACCATGTTCTGAACCATGACACCTTACTCAGTTTGAACCATGTTCTGAACCATGACACTTTACTCAGTTTGAACCATGTTCTGGACCATGACACCTTACTCAGTTTGAACCATGTTCTGAACCATGACACTTTACTCAGTTTGAACCATGTTCTGAACCATGACACTTTACTCAGTTTGAACCATGTTCTGAACCATGACACCTTACTCAGTTTGAACCATGTTCTGAACCATGACACCTTACTCAGTTTGAACCATGTTCTGGACCATGACACCTTACTCAGTTTGAACCATGTTCTGAACCATGACACCTTACTCAGTTTGAACCATGTTCTGGACCATGACACCTTACTCAGTTTGAACCATGTTCTGGACCATGACACCTTACTCAGTTTGAACCATGTTCTGAAATATGACACTTTACTCAGTTTGAACCATGTTCTGGACCATGACACCTTACTCAGTTTGAACCATGTTCTGAACCATGACACTTTACTCAGTTTGAACCATGTTCTGAACCATGACACCTTACTCAGTTTGAACCATGTTCTGGACCATGACACCTTACTCAGTTTGAACCATGTTCTGGACCATGACACCTTACTCAGTTTGAACCATGTTCTGAACCATGACACCTTACTCAGCTTGAACCATGTTCTGAACCATGACACTTTACTCAGTTTGAACCATGTTCTGGACCATGACACCTTACTCAGTTTGAACCATGTTCTGAACCATGACACTTTACTCAGTTTGAACCATGTTCTGAACCATGACACTTTACTCAGTTTGAACCATGTTCTGAACCATGTCACCTTACTCAGTTTGAACCATGTTCTGAACCATGACACCTTACTCAGTTTGAACCATGTTCTGGACCATGACACCTTACTCAGTTTGAACCATGTTCTGAACCATGACACCTTACTCAGTTTGAACCATGTTCTGGACCATGACACCTTACTCAGTTTAAACCATGTTCTGGACCATGACACCTTACTCAGTTTGAACCATGTTCTGAACCATGACACTTTACTCAGTTTGAACCATGTTCTGAACCATGACACTTTACTCAGTTTGAACCATGTTCTGGACCATGACACCTTACTCAGTTTGAACCATGTTCTGAACCATGACACCTTACTCAGTTTGAACCATGTTCTGGACCATGACACTTTACTCAGTTTAAACCATGTTCTGAACCATGACACCTTACTCAGTTTGAACCATGTTCTGAACCATGACACCTTACTCAGTTTGAACCATGTTCTGGACCATGACACTTTACTCAGTTTGAACCATGTTCTGTACCATGACACCTTACTCAGTTTGAACAATGTTCTGAACCATGACACCTTACTCAGTTTGAACCATGTTCTGGACCATGACACCTTACTCAGTTTGAACCATGTTCTGGACCATGACACCTTACTCAGTTTGAACCATGTTCTGGACCATGACACCTTACTCAGTTTAAACCATGTTCTGAACCATGACACCTTACTCAGTTTGAACCATGTTCTGGACCATGACACTTTACTCAGTTTGAACCATGTTCTGAACCATGACACTTTACGCAGTTTGAACCATGTTCTGGACCATGACACCTTACTCAGTTTGAACCATGTTCTGAACCATGACACCTTACTCAGTTTGAACCATGTTCTGGACCATGACACCTTACTCAGTTTAAACCATGTTCTGAACCATGACACCTTACTCAATTTGAACCATGTTCTGGACCATGACACTTTACTCAGTTTAAACCATGTTCTGAACCATGACACCTTACTCAGTTTGAACCATGTTCTGAACCATGACACCTTACTCAGTTTGAACCATGTTCTGGACCATGACACCTTACTCAGTTTGAACCATGTTCTGGACCATGACACCTTACTCAGTTTGAACCATGTTCTGAACCATGACACTTTACTCAGTTTGAACCATGTTCTGAACCATGACACTTTACTCAGTTTGAACCATGTTCTGGACCATGACACCTTACTCAGTTTGAACCATGTTCTGAACCATGACACCTTACTCAGTTTGAACCATGCTCTGGACCATGACACTTTACTCAGTTTAAACCATGTTCTGAACCATGACACCTTACTCAGTTTGAACCATGTTCTGAACCATGACACCTTACTCAGTTTGAACCATGTTCTGGACCATGACACTTTACTCAGTTTAAACCATGTTCTGAACCATGACACCTTACTCAGTTTGAACCATGTTCTGAACCATGACACCTTACTCAGTTTGAACCATGTTCTGGACCATGACACCTTACTCAGTTTGAACCATGTTCTGGACCATGACACCTTACTCAGTTTGAACCATGTTCTGAACCATGACACTTTACTCAGTTTGAACCATGTTCTGGACCATGACACCTTACTCAGTTTGAACCATGTTCTGAACCATGACACTTTACTCAGTTTGAACCATGTTCTGAACCATGACACCTTACTCAGTTTGAACCATGTTCTGGACCATGACACCTTACTCAGTTTGAACCATGTTCTGGACCCTGACACCTTACTCAGTTTGAACCATGTTCTGAACCATGACACCTTAATCAGTTTGAACCATGTTCTGAACCATGACACTTTACTCAGTTTGAACCATGTTCTGGACCATGACACCTTACTCAGTTTGAACCATGTTCTGAACCATGACACTTTACTCAGTTTGAACCATGTTCTGAACCATGACACTTTACTCAGTTTGAACCATGTTCTGAACCATGACACCTTACTCAGTTTGAACCATGTTCTGAACCATGACACCTTACTCAGTTTGAACCATGTTCTGGACCATGACACCTTACTCAGTTTGAACCATGTTCTGAACCATGACACCTTACTCAGTTTGAAACATGTTCTGGACCATGACACCTTACTCAGTTTGAACCATGTCCTGGACCATGACACCTTACTCAGTTTGAACCATGTTCTGAACCATGACACTTTACTCAGTTTGAACCATGTTCTGAACCATGACACTTTACTCAGTTTGAACCATGTTCTGAACCATGACACTTTACTCAGTTTGAACCATGTTCTGAACCATGACACCTTACTCAGTTTGAACCATGTTCTGAACCATGACACTTTACTCAGTTTGAACCATGTTCTGAACCATGACACCTTACTCAGTTTGAACCATGTTCTGAACCATGACACTTTACTCAGTTTGAACCATGTTCTGGACCATGACACCTTACTCAGTTTGAACCATGTTCTGAACCATGACACTTTACTCAGTTTGAACGATGTTCTGAACCATGACACCTTACTCAGTTTGAACCATGTTCTGAACCATGACACCTTACTCAGTTTGAACCATGTTCTGGACCATGACACCTTACTCAGTTTGAACCATGTTCTGGACCATGACACCTTACTCAGTTTGAACCATGTTCTGAACCATGACACTTTACTCAGTTTGAACCATGTTCTGAACCATGACACCTTACTCAGTTTGAACCATGTTCTGAACCATGACACCTTACTCAGTTTGAACCATGTTCTGAACCATGACACCTTACTCAGTTTGAACCATGTTCTGAACCATGACACCTTACTCAGTTTGAACCATGTTCTGGACCATGACACTTTATTCAGTTTGAACCATGTTCTGGACCATGACACTTTATTCAGTTTGAACCATGTTCTGGACCATGACACTTTACTCAGTTTGAACCATGTTCTGGACCATGACACTTTACTCAGTTTGAACCATGTTCTGGACCATGACACTTTACTTAGTTTAAACCATGTTCTCCACCATGACACTTTACTCAGTTTGAACCATGTTCTGGACCATGACACTTTACTTAGTTTAAACCATGTTCTGGACCATGACACTTTACTCAGTTTGAACCATGTTCTGAACCATGACACCTTACTCAGTTTAAACCATGTTCTGGACCATGACACTTTACTTAGTTTAAACCATGTTCTGGACCATGACACTTTACTCAGTTTGAACCATGTTCTGAACCATGACACCTTACTCAGTTTGAACCATGTTCTGAACCATGACACCTTACTCAGTGTGAACCATGTTCTGGACCATGACACTTTACTCAGTGTGAACCATGTTCTGGACCATGACACTTTACTCAGTTTGAACCATGTTCTGGACCATGACACTTTACTCAGTTTGAACCGTGTTCTGGACCATGACACCTTACTCAGTTTGAACCATGTTCTGGACCATGACACCTTACTCAGTTTGAACCATGTTCTGGACCATGACACCTTACTCAGTTTGAACCATGTTCTGGACCATGACACCTTACTCAGTTTGAACCATGTTCTGGACCATGACACCTTACTCAGTTTGAACCATGTTCTGGACCATGACACCTTAATCAGTTTGAACCATGTTCTGGACCATGACACTTTACTCAGTTTGAACCATGTTCTGGACCATGACACTTTACTCAGTGTGAACCATGTTCTGGACCATGGCACTTTACTCAGTGTGAACCATATTCTGGACCATGACACTTTACTCAGTGTGAACCATGTTCTGGACCATGACACTTTACTCAGTTTGAACCATGTTCTGGACCATTACACTTTACTCAGTTTGAACCATGTTCTGGACCATGACACCTTACTCAGTTTGAACCATGTTCTGGACCATGACACCTTACTCAGTTTGAACCATGTTCTGGACCATGGCACTTTACTCTGAACCATGTTCTGGACCACGGCACTTTACTCAGTGTGAACCATGTTCTGGTCCATGGCACTTTACTCAGTGTGAACCATGTTCTGAACCATGACACTTTACTCAGTTTGAACCATGTTCTGGACCATGACACTTTACTCAGTGTGAACCATGTTCTGGACCATGACACTTTACTCTGAACCATGTTCTGGACCATGACACTTTACTCTGAACCATGTTCTGGACCATGGCACCTTACTCAGTGTGAACCATGTTCTGGACCATGACACTTTACTCTGAACCATGTTCTGGACCATGACACTTTACTCTGAACCATGTTCTGGACCATGACACCTTACTCAGTTTGAACCATGTTCTGGACCATGACACCTTACTCAGTTTGAACCATGTTCTGGACCATGGCACTTTACTCTGAACCATGTTCTGGACCACGGCACTTTACTCAGTGTGAACCATGTTCTGGTCCATGGCACTTTACTCAGTGTGAACCATGTTCTGAACCATGACACTTTACTCAGTGTGAACCATGTTCTGAACCATGACACTTTACTCAGTGTGAACCATGTTCTGAACCATGACACTTTACTCAGTTTGAACCATGTTCTGAACCATGACACTTTACTCAGTGTGAACCATGTTCTGGACCATGACACTTTACTCAGTGTGAACCATGTTCTGAACCATGACACTTTAATCAGTGTGAACCATGTTCTGGACCATGACACTTTACTCAGTGTGAACCATGTTCTGGACCATGACACTTTACTCAGTGTGAACCATGTTCTGGACCATGACACTTTACTCAGTGTGAACCATGTTCTGGACCATGACACTTTACTCAGTGTGAACCATGTTCTGGACCATGACACTTTACTCAGTGTGAACCATGTTCTGGACCATGACACTTTACTCAGTGTGAACCATGTTCTGGACCATGACACTTTACTCAGTGTGAACCATGTTCTGGACCATGACACTTTACTCAGTGTGAACCATGTTCTGGACCATGACACTTTACTCAGTGTGAACCATGTTCTGGACCATGACACTTTACTCAGTGTGAACCATGTTCTGAACCATGACACTTTACTCAGTGTGAACCATGTTCTGGACCATGACACTTTACTCAGTGTGAACCATGTTCTGAACCATGACACTTTACTCAGTGTGAACCATGTTCTGGACCATGACACTTTACTCAGTGTGAACCATGTTCTGGACCATGACACTTTACTCAGTGTGAACCATGTTCTGGACCATGACACTTTACTCAGTGTGAACCATGTTCTGAACCATGACACTTTACTCAGTGTGAACCATGTTCTGGACCATGACACTTTACTCAGTGTGAACCATGTTCTGAACCATGACACTTTACTCAGTGTGAACCATGTTCTGGACCATGACACTTTACTCAGTGTGAACCATGTTCTGGACCATGACACTTTACTCAGTGTGAACCATGTTCTGAACCATGACACTTTACTCAGTGTGAACCATGTTCTGGACCATGACACTTTACTCAGTGTGAACCATGTTCTGAACCATGACACTTTACTCAGTGTGAACCATGTTCTGGACCATGACACTTTACTCAGTGTGAACCATGTTCTGGACCATGACACTTTACTCAGTGTGAACCATGTTCTGGACCATGACACTTTACTCAGTGTGAACCATGTTCTGGACCATGACACTTTACTCAGTGTGAACCATGTTCTGGACCATGACACTTTACTCAGTGTGAACCATGTTCTGGACCATGACACTTTACTCAGTGTGAACCATGTTCTGGACCATGACACTTTACTCAGTGTGAACCATGTTCTGGACCATGACACTTTACTCAGTGTGAACCATGTTCTGGACCATGACACTTTACTCAGTGTGAACCATGTTCTGGACCATGACACTTTACTCAGTGTGAACCATGTTCTGGACCATGACACTTTACTCAGTGTGAACCATGTTCTGGACCATGACACTTTACTCAGTGTGAACCATGTTCTGGACCATGACACTTTACTCAGTGTGAACCATGTTCTGGACCATGACACTTTACTCAGTGTGAACCATGTTCTGGACCATGACACTTTACTCAGTGTGAACCATGTTCTGGACCATGACACTTTACTCAGTGTGAACCATGTTCTGGACCATGACACTTTATTCAGTTTGAACCATGTTCTGGACCATGACACTTTACTCAGTGTGAACCATGTTCTGGACCATGACACTTTACTCAGTGTGAACCATGTTCTGGACCATGACACTTTACTCAGTGTGAACCATGTTCTGGTCAATATACTCCTCGGAAAAATTTCCAAAGAGCGAGGAAGAGATGTAGGGAAAGATCCAGTAATGTATTCTCACTGGCTCAAATATTTTATTATTAAAGTAAAAGGACACAAGTGCAACTAATGTGACATTTATTGTGGCAACGTTTCGCTCTCCAGGAGCTTCATCAAGCCATTACAAACAATACATGGACACAGAGGGTATATAAAGGCTCAGAGTGAGGTGAATACTAGTGAGGTACCATTTCGATGTTCACTAGTGGTAGTAGTAGTAGTGGTAGTGACAAAAGTAATACAATATGGTAGAGCAATTAATTCGTACATGAGTAAAAGGATATAAAAGCTATTACTTGGGTAACATAAAAATAGGTTGGACAAATATAAACTGGAATGAGGCAGCTTGTTTCAGTGTTCACTCTCTGTGCTTTGTGTAGTGTAACAGGAGAGACTATGTGATGGCAGGGTTTACTGTTTTCAGGAGGATTCTTGCTAAGACTTCGGAGATGGTGAAGCTGCCGTTGTTTTGTTTAAATGTATTCGAAACAGCGATCAGTGCTGATTCAAGGCACTTGCGTGTGCGGAAATTAGTTTCTTTTATCACTAATTGGGCGTCTCTGAATTTCATAAGATGATTGGTGGAATTTCGGTGTTGTACACAGGCGTTGTTTAAGTTGTCGTTCCTACATGCGTATATGTGTTCATTGAGGCGGGTGTCGAGGTTTCTTGCTGTTTCACCTACGTAGATCTTGTCACAGCCTCCACAGGGTATAGTGTAAAATCCTGCATAGACTGGTTCGTGGTGCTTGGGTTTTGTCCTGGTTAGATCCTTTATTGAAGTGGTAGAAGCGATGGCGACTGTGGTGTTAGCTTGTGAAAGTACTTTTGAGACGTTTAGTGCAACCTGGCTGTTGGGAAGAATTATAACTTTGTTGGGAGCGGTGTTGATGCGTGGAGAGTTGATGATCTGAAGAGCTCTTTTCTTGCAGTCTTTGATGAAAAAAGGAGGAAATTGTAACTCAGTGAATGTTTGGTGAATGTAAGTACATTCCTCGTCAAGAAACTCAGGACTACATATTCGGTATGCTCTTAGGAAAAACCCGATGATGATGCCTCTTTTGGTCTTGGTATCTTGACTGGAATAGAAGTGTGTGAGATCATTTTTATTGGTGGGTTTCCGATAAACTTGAAATCTTAGGTTGTTGTCTACTTTGTGAATGAGGACGTCGAGGAAAGGTAGCTTGTCATTGGACTCTTCTTCTAGTGTAAACTGAATCGCTGGTTCAACTGCGTTGAGCCTTGCCTGAAGATCCCGTACATCAAAACGTTTTGGAGTTATTACGAGGACATCGTCCACGTAACGTAACCAAGTGACGCTTGAAGGGATGATGTTGGCGAAGTGTTCGGACTCTAGGTGTTCCATGTATAAGTTGGCTAGGACGGCACTTATTGGGGACCCCATTCCCATGCCGTAGGTTTATTTGTAGAGCTTGTTATTGAAGGAAAAACAGTTGAAGTTAACACAGAGTTCAATCAAGTCAACAAAATCTCCGGGAGGTAAAGGAAGATTAAGGTCCTGGTTGACTTTACGTCGTAGAACCTCGATGGCTTTTTTTGGTAGGTACTTTTGTGAAGAGGGAAGTCACATCCAAACTGCTTAGTTTCTTGTTACGGATGGAGAGGTTACGGATGCGGTTGAGAAGGTCGCCTGAGTGTTTAAGATGAGCGGGGCTGATGGTCCCCAGAAGGGGACTACGGGAAACAAGCACTGAGTCTGGGACTCAAATTTACCACCAACATACGCAAACCTAACTATCAACTCAATCTTGTTACCAGGAACCATAGACACAGTGACAGCAACTTCCAGAAGGGTTATATACAGGGCCTTCTCACTGCAGCTTTATGTGAACCTTCTTCTTCTAATCTTCCTAGAAGATACATCACTGCCCTTAAGGACCTCGCCAACGACCCCAACATTATCGTCACCACCGCCGACAAAGGAGGTGGAGTCGTCATACTCAACACCAGTGACTACAACACTAAAATGATGGACCTTTTGAATGATCAATCTACATACGAACCCATCAGCACTCAACAGTGGGAGACGCTCACCAAAGACTTTCTATACAAAACCAGACAAATACTCAAACGCACTAGAGAAGGGAAGAAACTTCTGTACTTGTTACCAAGCAACCCTAAACCAGCACACATGTATGGTTTACCCAAGACCCATAAACACAATATTCCTCTCAGACCAATCACGTCAGGAATAGGCAGTGCTCCACACAAACTAGCCGGAGTTCTTGCCAAACATCTTTCCTGCCTTCTGGGGACCATCAGCCCCGCTCATCTTAAACACTCAGGCGACCTTCTCAACCGCATCCGTAACCTCTCCATCCGTAACAAGAAACTAAGCAGTTTGGATGTGACTTCCCTCTTCACAAAAGTACCTACCAAAAAAGCCATCGAGGTTCTACGACGTAAAGTCAACCAGGACCTTAATCCTCCTTTACCTCCCGGAGATTTTGTTGACTTGATTGAACTCTGTGTTAACTTCAACTGTTTTTCCTTCAATAACAAGCTCTACAAACAAACCTACGGCATGGGAATGGGGTCCCCAATAAGTGCCGTCCTAGCCAACTTATACATGGAACACCTAGAGTCCGAACACTTCGCCAACATCATCCCTTCAAGCGTCACTTGGTTACGTTACGTGGACGATGTCCTCGTAATAACTCCAAAACGTTTTGATGTACGGGATCTTCAGGCAAGGCTCAACGCAGTTGAACCAGCGATTCAGTTTACACTAGAAGAAGAGTCCAATGACAAGCTACCTTTCCTCGACGTCCTCATTCACAAAGTAGACAACAACCTAAGATTTCAAGTTTATCGGAAACCCACCAATAAAAATGATCTCACACACTTCTATTCCAGTCAAGATACCAAGACCAAAAGAGGCATCATCATCGGGTTTTTCCTAAGAGCATACCGAATATGTAGTCCTGAGTTTCTTGACGAGGAATGTACTTACATTCACCAAACATTCACTGAGTTACAATTTCCTCCTTTTTTCATCAAAGACTGCAAGAAAAGAGCTCTTCAGATCATCAATTCTCCACGCATCAACACCGCTCCCAACAAAGTTATAATTCTTCCCAACAGCCAGGTTGCACTAAACGTCTCAAAAGTACTTTCACAAGCTAACACCACAGTCGCCATCGCTTCTACCACTTCAATAAAGGATCTAACCAGGACAAAACCCAAGCACCACGAACCAGTCTATGCAGGAGTTTACACTATACCCTGTGGAGGCTGTGACAAGATCTACGTAGGTGAAACAGCAAGAAACCTCGACACCCGCCTCAATGAACACATATACGCATGTAGGAACGACAACTTAAACAACGCCTGTGTACAACACCGAAATTCCACCAATCATCTTATGAAATTCAGAGACGCCCAATTAGTGATAAAAGAAACTAATTTCCGCACACGCAAGTGCCTTGAATCAGCACTGATCGCTGTTTCGAATACAATTAAACAAAACAACGGCAGCTTCACCATCTCCGAAGTCTTAGCAAGAATCCTCCTGAAAACAGTAAACCCTGCCATCACATAGTCTCTCCTGTTACACTACACAAAGCACAGAGAGTGAACACTGAAACAAGCTGCCTCATTCCAGTTTATATTTGTCCAACCTATTTTTATGTTACCCAAGTAATAGCTTTTATATCCTTTTACTCATGTACGAATTAATTGCTCTACCATATTGTATTACTTTTGTCACTACCACTACTACTACTACCACTAGTGAACATCGAAATGGTACCTCACTAGTATTCACCTCACTCTGAGCCTTTATATACCCTCTGTGTCCATGTATTGTTTGTAATGGCTTGATAAAGCTCCTGGAGAGCGAAACGTTGCCACAATAAATGTCACATTAGTTGCACTTGTGTCCTTTTACTTTACATATTGTCGGTAATTCTACCAACTTTATTACTATTTTATTATTGTGATCATATACAAATATTAGTTTTATAGACTGTGGAGAAATATAATATAAATAATATTATACTAATTTGTAGAGGAAGGAATAAAAAAAATTGGGAATATTATCATTCCATAAACCCTCTTCCCTCCCTATTTTTTTTTTTTAAATATTGGTTTTATATATAAAATAATATAGCAGATAAAAGAATCTTAATTTTTAAAGGGGTGGATCGGTAAGCCAGCGGAACGCCTCGGTCAGATAACCAAGAGCTCCAGCTGTAAATCATCATATGACTAAGACTCTCGTCAGGAAATGCTCTTCCTGGGGGGCGGAGGGGAGCGGGGGGCGGAGGGAGGCGGAGATGGTTGTCGGGCGGGGGCGCGGGGGGGTCGGGGGTCGCAGGGTCGGGGGGGGCTACCATTTGAAATTGTGGACTGCTCGTTATGGATTCAAGAGAAAATATAATTCTTGTTCAAGGGATGTAATAGAATGTAATCCTGATAATTACAACACTGCAGCTTGTGTTCCACGTGTAAAACTAATGGAAAGTATTAAAGTGGGCACCACAGGCAGTGTAGAACCCGTGTTGCGTCCGTCCCAAAGTGTGGGAAGCTAAAATTGTGATTGAACCCGGTTCTGGTGGATGACTCTTGGGGGTTTAGCGCATAGTATTGATAATCCACTGAACCAGGCTCTGATGTTTTGGTTAAGTGCCTCCTTCAGCATTATTATAATCATAACCAAGAGCCAAACCCACAAGGGTCATACACCACTGCAGGGTAGTGCGTGCTAAATTTTAATATGTTTGATCAGAGACTAACGAGGGTGAGAAGTGCTAAAGGAAGTGCAATCAATGTTTCTGTAATGAATCTGTTGCTGTCAGAGTCTCAGATTCATAACCAGTATTTGGACACTGTCAAATATAAACATGGACAGTATTGGGTTAGGTTACCATGGAAATTAAATCCACCACATCTTTCGGACAGATGAAAGCACAAATACATGAGCTCAGGAAGAATCAAGAGCTACTGACTGTCTATGATAATATCATACAAGAACAGTTGGACAATAAATTCATTGAGGAAGTATTCGAAGACAAGTTGAAGACAGAAGCTCATTATCTCCCGCACCACGGAGTCAGAAAAGATTCTGAAACCACTCCACTACGTGCTGTATATAATTGCAGCGCACGTGCAAATAAAGATATAGCAAGTCTTAATGACTGTCTGATGACCGGACCCTCACTAACTGAGAAGCTTGGAGACGTGCTTATGAAATTTCGCACAAACCCGTATGCCTACACGGCTGATATTTCCAAAGCTTTCTTAAGAGTCGGACTACAAGAAATAGATAGAGATTATACTCGATTCTTGTGGCCTAGAAATTCACATGATTCTCAAAGTCCTGTGAAAACATATCGTTTCAAGTCAGTATTATTTGGTGCAACATCCTCTCCATTCTTGCTAGAATGGAGAGGATGTTGCGCATTTGATGAAATCTGTAAGTCTCTTCAAAGAAGTCTTAAAGAAAAGTTTCTATGTGGACAATCTTCAAGGTACTGTGAATGAAGAGGAGGATTTGAAATCCTTATATTGAGAAGTTAACAAGATGAAAGAAGCAAATATGCCTCTAAGGATGTGGAAAACTAATTCATCTCAGTTAAGGGATTTTATCAAAGATTTCCCTGAAGCTGAAATTCCTGATTGCAACAATATGCTGGGACTTAATTGGAACACACAGGAAGACACTTTGAGTCTCAAAAGGATAAACAATAAATCATGCAGTACACTCACTAAACGTAGTTTACTGTCAGAGGTATCACAATGTTTTGATCCTCTAGGACTCGTCTCACCAATTACCATAAAAGGTAAAATGCTTATGCAAAATGCATGGAAGCTCACAATAGGTTGGGATGAGAATTTGCCTCTAGAAATGAGTCAAGCGGTGATCAATTTATGGACCTCTACTACAGTCCGTTACAGTCCTATATGTAGAAAAAAGGGTTTAGTTATAGGTAATACATATTTTAAGAAAAAGAGGATAAATAAGTATACAAGATATGATGTAGGGCGAAATGACAGCAGTTTGTTGGATTATGTATTGGTAGATAAAAGACTGTTGAGTAGACTTCAGGATGTACATGTTTATAGAGGGGCCACAGATATATCAGATCACTTTCTAGTTGTAGCTACACTGAGAGTAAAAGGTACATGGGATACAAGGAGAATAGAACCATCAGGGAAGAGAGAGGTGAAGGTTTATAAACTAAAAGAGGAGACAGTTAGGGTAAGATATAAACACCTATTGGAGGATAGATGGGCTAATGAGAGCATAGGCAATGGGGTTGAAGAGGTATGGGGTAGGTTGAAAAATGTAGTTTTAGAGTGTTCAGCAGAAGTTTGTGGTTGCAGGAAAGTGGGTGCGGGAGGGAAGAGGTGCGATTGGTGGAATGATGATGTTAAGGGAGTAGTAAGGGAGAAAAAGTTAGCATATGAGAAGTTTTTACAAAGTAGAAGTGATGAAAGGAAGAAAGAGTATATGGAGAAAAAGAGAGAGGTTAAGAGAGTGGTGAAGCATTGTAAAAAGAGAGCAAATGAGAGAGTGGGTGAGATGTTGTCAACAAATTTTGTTGAAAATAAGAAAAAGTTTTGGAGTGAGATTAACAAGTTAAGGAAGCCTAGAGAACAAATGGATTTGTCAGTTAAAAATAGGAGAGGAGAGTTATTAAATGGCGAGTTAGAGGTATTGGGAAGATGAAGGGAATATTTTGAGGAATTGTTATATGTTGATGAAGATAGAGAAGCTGTGATTTCGTGTATAGGGCAAGGAGGAATAACATCTTGTAGGAGTGAGGAAGAGCCAGTTGTGAGTGTGGGGGAAGTTCGTGAGGCAGTAGGTAAAATGAAAGGGGGTAAGGCAGCCGGGATTGATGGGATAAATATAGAAATGTTAAAAACAGGTGGGGATATAGTTTTGGAGTGGTTGGTGCAATTATTTAATAAATGTATGGAAGAGGGTAAGGTACCTAGGGATTGGCAGAGAGCATGCATAGTTCCTTTGTATAAAGGCAAAGGGGACAAAAGAGAGTGCAAAAATTATAGGGGGATAAGTCTGTTGAGTATACCTGGTAAAGTGTATGGTAAAGTTATTATTGAAAGAATTAAGAGTAAGATGGAGAATAGGATAGCAGATGAACAAGGAGGCTTTAGGAAAGGCAGAGGGTGTGTGGACCAGGTGTTTACAGTGAAACATATAAGTGAACAGTATTTACATAAGGCTAAAGAGGTCTTTGTGGCATTTATGGATTTGAATAAGGCGTATGACAGGGTGGATAGGGGGGCAATGTGGCAGATGTTGCAGGTGTATGGTGTAGGAGGTAGGTTACTGAAAGCAGTGAAGAGTTTTTACGAGGATAGTGAGGCTCAAGTTAGAGTATGTAGGAAAGAGGGAAATTATTTCCCAGTAAAAGTAGGCCTTAGACAAGGATGTGTGATGTCACCGTGGTTGTTCAATATATTTATAGGTGGGGTTGTAAGAGAAGTAAATGCGAGGGTCTTGGCAAGAGGCGTGGAGTTAAAAGATAAAGAATCACACATAAAGTGGGAGTTGTCACAGTTGCTCTTTGCTGATGACACTGTGCTCTTGGGAGATTCTGAAGAGAAGTTGCAGAGATTGGTGGATGAATTTGGTAGGGTGTGCAAAAGAAGAAAATTAAAAGTGAATACAGGAAAGAGTAAGGTTATGAGGATAACAAAAAGATTAGGTGATGAAAGATTGGATATCAGATTGGAGGGAGAGAGTATGGAGGAGGTGAATGTATTCAGATATTTGGGAGTGGACGTGTCAGCGGATGGGTCTATGAAAGATGAGGTGAATCATAGAATTGATAAGGGGAAAAGGGTGAGTGGTGCACTTAGAAGTCTGTGGAGACAAAGAACTTTGTCCTTGGAGGCAAAGAGGGGAATGTATGAGAGTATAGTTTTACCAACGCTCTTATATGGGTGTGAAGCATGGGTGATGAATGTTGCAGCGAGGAGAAGGCTGGAGGCAGTGGAGATGTCATGTCTGAGGGCAATGTGTGGTGTGAATATAATGCATAGAATTCGTAGTTTGGAAGTTAGGAGGAGGTGCGGGATTACCAAAACTGTTGCCCAGAGGGCTGAGGAAGGGTTGTATAGGTGGTTCGGACATGTAGAGAGAATGGAGCGAAACAGAATGACTTCAAGAGTGTATCAGTCTGTAGTGGAAGGAAGGCGGGGTAGGGGTCGGCCTAGGAAAGGTTGGAGGGAGGGGGTAAAGGAGGTTTTGTGCTCGAGGGGCTTGGACTTCCAGCAGGCATGCGTGAGCGTGTTTGATAGGAGTGAATGGAGACAAATGGTTTATAATACTTGATGTGCTGTTGGAGTGTGAGCAAAGTAACATTTATGAAGGGGTTCAGGGAAACCGGCAGGCCGGACTTGAGTCCTGGAGATGGGAAGTACAGTGCCTGCACTCTGAAGGAGGGGTGTTAATGTTGCAGTTTAAAAACTGTAGTGTAAAGCACCCTTCTGGCAAGACAGTGATGGAGTGAATGATGGTGAAAGTTTTTCTTTTTCGGGCCACCCTGCCTTGGTGGGAATCGGCCAGTGTGATAATAAAAAAAAATAATATGTAGAAAAACCGTAAAGATCATCAGAGCGGACAAAATAACGGAATCCATGGACATGACATCACAACAATCGTTCAGAGATGGAACATTAGTTTCTGCGTATAGGCTCACAACAGGTAAGGAACGAAAGCACCTAGACTTAAACGTTATCCCTGATGATGGATGGGATCAAGTTTAGACAGTTGCGGGAGAGGCCGCAGAATATATCTGGTCGTCATAATCTAGTTTCAACAAAATTAGGGCTGGTTGAAGTCGACGGAGACAAGTTTTCAAGGAAAAGTGGCAGATTGCCCTGGAGGCCGAAAGAATGAGTTTGAGCCAAGATGTTACATCGCCAAGTAGTGTCATCTGTTTTTTTTTTTTTTTTTTTTTCAAGATAAAAAAAAAACTGCGATAACCAAGTGGTTACTAGCAAAGGCATTAAACGAAGTAAGTGATCGATAGTATAGCAGCTCTTACGTAAGCCAAATTGATGAGTGGAGAGACTTTTGTGTCTCTGAATAACATACCAAATGTTTATTTACTAGACGTTCCATCAGCTTGCAAACTGCACTAGTAAGAGCAATAGGATGATAGTGAGACACACCATGGCTTGATATAACCAGTTTAGGAAAAAGACCAACGACAGTTTTCCATGGAAAACTGCCACCCCAGCTTTCCTCTCCCCTCCTTTCCTATCCATTCGGCCTTCGGAGATTTTCCATTGTAAATTAAAGCTCTTAACTTTAGGAAAGGGGAATCTCCTCTGCTTCATTCCGTTAAGGCCTTCGATGGTGGAAGTGTTTGTAATGGACTTTGGATCATGTACAGCTGTGCTGAGCTGCCCTCTGGTGGGCATCTTTGTGTTTCCTCAAGGTGATAGATGGATGTTTGGAGACTGCCTATAATGCCCCCACTGTATGACCCTTTCGGGTTTAGTGCTTAGTTTGATTATATGTCTATCATGTGTTTAATAATTTCCTTAGCTTATTTTGCTCTACACACTCAGTCCCCGCCTCTGTACTCTTACCATCACCTAGGTGCATCCTCTGTACTCTTACCATCACCTAGGTGCATCCTCTGTACTCTTACATAAGAACATAAGAAAGAAGGAACACTGCAGCAGGCCTATTGGTCCATGCGGGGCAGGTCCATGTCAACCCCCGGCTTAGACCAGTAACCCACCCAATCAGGTCACCTCCACTTAAGGAAGAAGCACGGCATCTGACCCAGTAGCACCAGCCAGTCAGGTCCAACTCACACCCACCCACACCCACTCATGTATTTATCTAACCTATTTTTAAAACTACACAATGTCTTAGCTTCTATAATGGTACTCAGGAGTTTGTTCCCTCATCTACAACTCTATTACCAAACCAGTGCTTTCCTATATCCTTCTTGAATCTGATTTTTTCCAGCTTAAAACCATTGCTGCGAGCCCTGTCTATGCTAGACATTTTTAGCACCCTATTTACATCCCCTTTATTCATTCCTGTTTTCCATTTATACACCTCGATCATTTCCCCCCTAATTCTACGCCTTTCTAGAGAGTGCAGATTCAGGGCCTCAGTCTATCCTCATAGGGAAGATTTCTGATACACAGGATCAGCTTTGTCATCCTCCTCTGTACGTTTTCCAGTGCATTTATGTCAATTCTGTAATATGATGACCAGAACTGAGCAGTATAATCTAAATGAGGCATAACCAAGGATATATAGAGTTGAAGAACAACCTGAGGATTTCTACCATCACCTAAGTGCACCCTATATACTCTTACCATCACTTAGGTGCACCTTCAACACACACACCACCACCTAGATCAACTCTCAACACTTACACCATCACCTAGGTCCACCCACTATGCTCTTACCATCGCCTAGGTGCACACTCTTCACCCATGCAATCGTCTAGGTGCACCCTCAATACTCTTATCATCACCTAGGGGCACCCTCTGTACTCTTACCATCACGTAGGTGCACCCTCTATACTCTTACCATCACCAGGGTGTACCCTCCATACTCTTACCATCACCTAGGTGCACCCTATATACTCTTACCATCGCCTAGGTGCACCCTCAACACTCTCATCATCACCTACGTCCACTCTCAACACTCAGACCATCACTTAGGGCCACTCTCAACACTCACACCATCACCTAGGGCCACTCTCAACACTCACACCATCACCTAGGTCCACCCTCAAACACACACACCATCACCTAGGGGCCACTCTCAACACTCACAACATCACCTAGGTCTATTCTCAACACTCACACCATCACCTAGGGCCACTCTCAACACACACACCTTCACCTAGGTCCAACTCAACACACACACCATCACCTTGGGCCACTCTCATCACACACACAATCACCTTCGTCCACCTCAACACACACACCATCACCTAGGGCCACTCTTAACACACACACCATCACCTAGGGCCACTCTCAACACTCACACCAACACCTAGGTCCACACTCAACACACACACTATCACCTAGGGGCCACTCTCAACACTCACAACATCACCTAGGTCTATTCTCAACACTCACACCATCACCTAGGTCCACTCTCAACACACACATCATCACCTAGTTCCACTCTCAATACTCAAACCATCACCTAGGGCCACTCTCAACACACACACACCTTCACCTAGGCCCAACTCAACACACACACCATCACATAGGGCCACTCTCATCACACACACAATCACCTTCGTCCACCTCAACACACACCATCACCTAGGGCCACTCTTAACACTCACATCATCACCAAGGGCCACTCTCAACACACACACCAACACTTAGGTCCTCCCTCAAAACACACACCATCTCCTAGGGCCACCCTCAACACTCATACCATCACCTAGGTCCACCCACAGCACACACACATCACCTAGTTCCACTCTTAACACTCACACCATCACCAAGGGCCACTCTCAACACACACACCATCACCTAGGGCCACTCTCAACACACACACAATCACCTAGGCCCACCCTCAACACACACACCATCACCTAGGGCCACTCTCAACACTCACACCATCACTTAGGGCCACTCTCAACACTTAAGCCATCACCTAGGCCCACCCTCAACACACACCATCACCTAGTGGCCACTCTCAACACTCACTCCATCACTTAGGTCCACCCTCAACACACACAATATCACATAGGGCCACCCTCAACATTCACACCATTACCCAGGGCCACTCTCAACACACACACCATCACCTAGGGCCACTCTTAACACACACAATATCACCTAGGGCCACCCTCAACATTCACACCATTACCTAAGGCCACTCTCAACACACACACCATCACCTAGGGCCACTCTTAACACACACACCATCACCTAGGGCCACTCTCAACACTCACACCAACACCTAGGTCCACCCTCAACACACACACCATCACCTAGGGGCCACTCTCAACACTCACAACATCACCTAGGTCTATTCTCAACACTCACACCATCACCTAGGTCCACTCTCAACACACACATCATCACCTAGTTCCACTCTCAATACTCAAACCATCACCTAGGGCCACTCTCAACACACACACCTTCACCTAGGTCCAACTCAACATACACACCATCACCTAGGGCCACTCTCATCACACACACAATCACCTTCGTCCACCTCAACACACACATCATCACCTAGGGCCACTCTTAACACTCACATCATCACCAAGGGCCACTCTCAACACACACACCAACACCTAGGTCCACCCTGAACACACACACCATCACCTAGGTCCACCCTGAACACACACACCATCACCTAGGTCCACCCTGAACACACACACCATCATCTTGGTCCACCTCATCACACACACCATCACCTATGGCCAGTCTCAACACTCACTCCATCACCTAGGTCCACCTCAACGCGCACACCATCACCTATTGCCAGTTTCAACACTCACACCATCACCTAGGTCCACCTCAACACACACACCATCACCTATGGCCAGTCTCAACACTCACGCCATCACCTAGGTCCACCTCAACACGCACACCATCACCTATGGCCAGTCTCAACACTCACACCATCACCTAGGTCCACCTCAACACGCACACCATCACCTATGGCCAGTCTCAACACTCACACCATCACCTAGGTCCACCCTGAACACACACACCATCATCTTGGTCCACCTCAACACACACATTATCGCCTAGGTCCACCTCAGCACAGACACCATCACCTAATTTCACCTCAACACACACACCATCACCTAGGTCCACCTCAACACACACATCACCTTGGTCCACCTCAACACTCACACTATCACCTAGGTCCACCTCAACACTCACTCCATCACCTAGGTCCATTTCAACACACGCTGTCACCTAGGTCCACCTCAACACCCACTCCATCACCTAGGTCCATTTCAACACACACTATCACCTAGGTCCACCTTAATACACACACCATCACCTTGGTCCACCTCAACACACACACCATCACCTAGGTTCACCTCAACACTCACACCAACACCTACATCCACCCTCAACACTCACACCATCACCTAGATCCACCCTCAACACTCACACCATCACCTAGGTCCACCCTCAACACTCACACCATCACCTAGATCCATCCACCCTCAACACTCACACCATCATCTAGGTCCAGCCTCCATCCCCTGCAGCACCTCACTTCACTCATTATTTATACTGTGAGACACATAGGTGAGACACATAGGCCGTCTCCCATCAAGGCAGGTGACTCGAGAAAGAAGAAACACTTTCATCATTACTCACTCCATCACTGTCTTGCTAAAATAAATAATTCTAATACCACACTCATATATAGAAAATCATGACTGTGGATATTATAATATGTATTAAATGGGTTTAAGGCTATTATCTATACAAGGGTTAATATGGCTGCATTTAATGTATATATATATATATATATATATATATATATATATATATATATATATATATATATATATATATATATATTTCCAACAAGTCGGCCGTCTCCCACCGAGGCAGGGTGACCCAAAAAAGAAAGAAAATCCCCAAAAAGAAAATACTTTCATCATCATTCAACTCTTTCACCACACTCACACATTATCACTGCTTTTGCAGAGGTGCTCAGAATAGAACAGTTTAGAAGCATATACGTATAAAGATACACAACATATCCCTCCAAACTGCCAATATCCCAAACACCTCTTTGAAAGTGCAGGTATTGTACTTCTTATTTCCAGGACTCAAGTCCGGCTATGTAAAAATAACCGGTTTCCCTGAATCCCTTCACTAAATATTACCCTGCTTACACTCCAACAGCTCGTCAAGTCCTAAATACTATTCATCTCCTTCACTCCTATCGAACACGCTCACGCACGCCTGCTGGAAGTCCAAGCCCCTCGCCCACAAAACCTCCCTTACCCCTTCCTTCCAACGTTTCGAGGACGTCCCTTACCCCGCCTATGTGCTATGTGCTGTGTGCTTACTTATATTCAAGTTTTCATCTCAAGTACAGAGAATTAATTTTGCACAAAACGGCAGCTCCTCCAGCAATTATGGGTTTTCTTACTGCAATAATTGTGTGGACGTACGTATTCATTCACAATCACGTACTGTTTATACGTTGAGGAGTTACCATAGTTACCTTTGGGCGTAATTCATCTCACCTTTGATGTGAACAACAGTGTACATACTGTTACTTTCTCTGCTCACATATCAAGGTATAATCACCAGATTAATTATATAGAGTTGCGCTTAGCTGATGATCAGTTGGTTAATGGTGTTTAATGTCTACTACACTAGCGCCACTACGCTGCATCATAACCTTTTTTTACCATCAAATAAGTATATTTTAATCCTTAAAATATTGATTAATATAAACTCGGTATACATTCGCTGAGAGAAATGTGCCCTATCGGTGTATATATCCAGTACCTACCTGAACAAGAGTGGCTGGGTGGGAGTGAACAACAGGGAAGGTAAACACAGCCTTCACGTGTGTTTCAGAGCTGTATGACCCTTGTGGGCTTAGCGCTTAGTTGTGATTGTAACAGTAATTCACGTGTCCTTATAAACACAATTTTTGCAATTGAACATATTCAATTTTCAGGCACAAACTGCATAAAATAAACTGAAAAAATTGCTGAGATATCAACTGTGTTGTCAATCAGCTAAGTGGCTCATCCTTAGCAAGTTTAATATCAAACCATCTTGTAAGTGAAAAATATATTGAGAGGCGCCAGACTGCGCACTCACCTTAAGTGGCTGAGTCTGACGTCGTGAGTCCCTCTGGGACAACTAAACAAAATACCCTCATTATGTAAACAAAATTCACTCATCTTTTAGAATATCATAAACAATCTCACCAAGTTATATATGAGAGTGAATGATTGATTGATGTATCTAACACGACGTTGTTTCCGTTAGTTAACACGTAAATAGGAACTCTAGCAAACAATAGTCAAAAGCATCATACTAGTCGAGTCATCAAATATTAGTACCACTTATTATAAGTACCACTTATTATGAGTAAGTACCACTTATTATGAGTAAGTACTACTTACTATTAGTAAGTGCCACTTATTATGAGTAAGTACTACTTACTATGAGTAAGTGCCACTTATTATGAGTAAGTACCACTTATTATGAGTAATTACCACTTATTATGAGTAATTACCACTTATTATGAGTAAGTACCACTTATTATGAGTAAGTACCACTTATTATGAGTAATTACCACTCATTATGAGTAATTACCACTTATTTTGAGTAAGTACCACTTACGAGAAAGTACTGTTGTGATAGAAACACAGGCCTTATCTCTAGGCTTTATTGAACATAGAATCTTCATAGTACTTCTGCAACAACAAAATATAATGACTAGTACATCTAATAATGGCTTCTACAGGGATGGTGATGTCTTGCATATGTCAAGAGAAAAGTTATAACTACAGGCCACATATTTAAACTCACCATGTAATCTGCATCACTAATATAGGGATAGTAGAAGAGAAGAGAATCACACACCAAGTGTTGGCGCCCATGACACAAACCAAACTGTTGTTGTTGTTAAGGGCCCCGAGAGGTGGTGCAGTATTATCCTGCTGCTGCTCCCCACAGGAGCAGTATCACTACAATCTCCCCCTTCTAAAATATCAGAGACAGTAATCTCCCAAACTGTTAGGTGGGCGACGTACACGTCCCGACCTTCGTAGCCCTTGAGCCTCTTCACCAGGTTCAATATTTTCCAGCGGGGTTTGACTAACTGCTGGAGCAGAATCCTCTATTTCCGTAGGGGTAGTCTCAAGGGGCTTTCCAGGAGAAAACGAAGCATCTTTCACATCTATTGGTGTATCTTGAGATTCCACACTAATGGGGATTTCAACTGGGGCTAAATGTCTTGTAGATACTGTAGTCTCTTCACCATTTTGGTAGCGAATGTGGGCATAATGTGGATTAGCTTGCAGGAGCTCTACCTCTTCCACTAAAGGATCCGTCTTGTTCATCCTACGGTGACTCTTCAGGAGAACGGGTCCAGGATGACATAACCAAGTGGGCACGGAGGCTCCCGTAGAAGAACGACGTGAATAGTTGAGGAGTCTTTCATGAGGGGTTGCATTAGTAGCTGTGCACAGCAATGATCTAATAGAGTGAAGAGCATCAGGTAGGACAGTTTGCCAGTGTTGAACAGGTAGATTGCGCGACTTCAATGTCATTGTAACTGCCTTCCATATAGTACCATTGAACCGCTCCACTTGACCATTGCCTTGAGGGTTGTAGCTTGTTGTTCTGCTGCAGGCAATACCTTTGCTAGACAAAAACTCCTGAAGTTCGTTACTCATGAACGAGGATCCCCTGTCTGAATGGATATAAGCTGGCATACCAAAAATAGAGAACAACTGTGAAAGACAACTAATAACAGTTGAAGCAGTCATATTTGCACAGGGGAATACAAAGGGAAACCTTGAATATTCATCTACTATGTTAAGGAAATACCTATTCTGATTTGTGCTTGGTAGAGGTCCTTTGAAATCTATATTCAGTCTCTCGAAAGGCTGGGTGGATTTTATGAGATGAGTCTTCTCTGGCTGATGAAAGTTTGGCTTGCACTCTGCACATACTCTGCATGCTCTGATCACTTGTCGCACATCTTCCACTGAGTAGGGCATGTTCTTTGATTTGACAAAATGGTACAGGCGTGTAACTCCTGGGTGACACAAAGCCTTGTGGAGAGCTGAGAGTGATTGTAAATCATGACATGCTGCTCCACAGTGGGACCTAGAGAATGCATCAGGTGAGATGTTCTCTTGACCCGGTCGGTACAGAATATCAAAGTCATAACACGATAGTTCCATCCTCCAGCGTAATATTTTGTCATTCTTTATCCTACTTTTGTGCTTCTTGTCGAACATGTACATCACGGACCGTTGGTCAGTCCTTATGGTGAAATGTCTACCAGTTAAATAATGCCTCCAGTGGCGAACTGCTTCTATGATGGCCTGGGCTTCCTTTTCTACAGCAGCGTAACATTTCTCTGATCCTTGAAAAGTTCTCGAAAAGAAGGCTACTGGTCGTCCTGCCTGAGACAAGACTGCAGCAATGGCAATGTCAGATGCATCCGTTTCCACTTCGAATGGTAGGGATTCATCAATGGCTTGAACTACTGAGTTTTCAATGTCTTGTTTGAGAGTATGGAAAGCGGCTTCTGCTTCCTTTGTCACAGGAAATGTGGTAGCACTCAATGGGCGGACTTTACTTGAATAGTTGTAGATCCATTGTGAGTAATAAGCAAAGAGACCAAGAGTTCTTCGGAGTGACTTTTTGTCTTGAGGCATTGGAAGTTCCCGTAGAGGTCGTAGTCGTTCAGGGTCTGGGAATATTGAACCTCCTTCCACTACATAACCAAGGATGCTAAGCCTTTTAGTTGAAAAAGTGCACTTTTCCTCATTGTAACTGATATTTTTCTTCTTGGCGGCTTCCAAAAACTTATCAAGGTTTGCATCATGTTCCTCCTGGGTCTTGCCACAAATGGTAACATTATCTAAATACGCATAAGTTCCCATGAGTTGCTCTTCCTGAATGAGTGAATCCATAATTCGTTGGAAGCAGGCTACCCCATTGGTGACTCCAAAAGGGACTCTGGTAAACTGATACAGGCCATCACTAGCCTGAAATGCTGTGTATGGTTTATCTTCATTCCTTATAGGGACTTGATGATAGGCACTCTGTAGATCAATTGTGCTAAACACATAGTACTGAGCAATTTTGTTCACTGTATCATCAATTCGAGGTAGAGGGTACCCATCAAGAAGTGTAAATTTGTTGATTGTCTCAGAGTAATCGATAGCCAGTCTCCGTTTCCTATAATCATCTTTAACAACAACAACCTGTGCACGCCAAGGGGAATTACTCGGTTCTATAATACCCTCCTTCAGCAGCCTCTGAGTTTCTTTCTCAATGAACATCCGATCCTCATAAGAATAGCGGCGTGACTTAGCTGATATAGGATGGCAATCCGCGGTAAGATTTGCAAACAGCTTTGGTGGGTCTACCCTTAAAGTGCTAAGTCCACAGACAACAAGAGGAGGCAGTTCACCTCCATATGTTAAGGTGACACTACCATGCAGCTTCTGAAAGTCCTGACCAAGGATAACATCAGAGCACAGTTGTGGCAGAATAGCTAAATGTACATCTTGATAATCCTTTCCATTAACTCTGAGATTTACCTTACAAAACCCTAAGGTCTGAATAGAGAGAGATGTTGATGCCATGGAAACGGTACCTGATGAGTGATGTACAGTCAAGGAGTGGCGTTTAACTAAGTCAAGATTGATGAAACTCTCTGAGCTGCCACTATCAATAAGACCATCTACTTCTGTTCCTTTGATGAATACTTTCACAACTGCCTTTGACAGTGAATTTGGAGTAGCCGCAGAAGTCACTGTTGCTAGTGTCGCATGATCACTGGAATGTGTGGAGGCACTAGCTCTTGTTGATGCATTAGCACGACATACTTTAGCAAAGTGACCTTTCTTGTGGCATTTACGGCACATTGCTTCACGAGCAGGACACTTTGGACGTGGATGTCTTGAAAAACCACAAAAGAAACACACCGTACCTGCTGCTGCTGTCACTGAGGCAGGTTCCACAGTAACTTCATTGTAAGAGTCTTGGTCAGGAATTGCAGCACTTACCACTCGAGAAGGCTGAGTGGTACTGTATACTTCAGAATTCTTCTGGGCTGAATCTAGAGCTCTTGCCTGGTCAAAGGCAGCGGCTAAGTCGAGAGTTTTATTCTCCAATAAACGCTGCCTTATTATTGGTGATTGCAGGCCACTGATAAAAGCATCCCTGATGGACTCTTCACAATACTGAGCAGCTGTCACTGCTTGGAAGTGACAGTCCTTACCTAAAATTTTCAGTGCTTGAAAGTATTCCTCTAAGGATTCATCAATCTGCTGGCGGCGAGTTGCAAGGCGATAGCGTGCAAAGATTTCATTTGTAGGTTTAATATACTGAGACTTGAGGGTTTTGATAGCATCTTCGTAGGTATTACACTCAGAAATAGCCTCATATATCTTAGGTGACACAAAATTGATGAGCAGACTTAGTTTATCTAGATCTGTTTTAGGAAGGGCTCCCAAGAAGTTTTCGAAAGTCTTAAACCAGTGCTTCCATTCCTGAGCAGCCGTTGATAAGCTGGGGTCACAGTCTAGTCTCTCAGGTTTCAATAAACGCTCCATGTTGTGATGTAGTCTAGCGCAGGATCACCACCAGGTAGCCCAGGATTCTATGTTCAATAAATTGTTGTGATAGAAACACAGGCCTTATCTCTAGGCTTTATTGAACATAGAATCTTCATAGTACTTCTGCAACAACAAAATATAATGACTAGTACATCTAATAATGGCTTCTACAGGGATGGTGATGTCTCGCATATGTCAAGAGAAAAGTTATAACTACAGGCCACATATTTAAACTCACCATGTAATCTGCATCACTAATATAGGGATAGTAGAAGAGAAGAGAATCACACACCAAGTGTTGGCGCCCATGACACAAACCAAACTGTTGTTGTTGTTAAGGGCCCCGAGAGGTGGTGCAGTATTATCCTGCTGCTGCTCCCCACAGGAGCAGTATCACTACAAGTACAAAACCCAACTCAGGAAACTTAGGAGCGGCTGAGGGAGGGCTAACAGTGACAGGCGTCTCACGTCACTCCTGACCTGCACCAGCTTCTGACGTCACTCCTGACCTGCACCAGCTTCTGACGTCACTCCTGACCTGCACCAGCGCCTCACGTCACTCCTGCCCTGCACCAGCGCCTCACATCATTCCTGCCCTGTACCAGCGTCTCACGTCATTCCTGACCTGCACCAGCGTCTCACGTCATTCCTGACCTGCACCAGCGTCTCACGTCATTCCTGACCTGCACCAGTTTCTGACGTCACTCCTGCCCTGCACCAGCTTCTGACGTCACTCTTGCCCTGCACCAGCTTCTGACGTCACTCCTGCCCTGCACCAGCGTCTCACGTCACTCCTGCCCTGCACCAGCGTCTCACGTCACTCCTGACCTGCACCAGCTTCTGACGTCACTCCTGACCTGCACCAGCGTCTCACGTCACTCCTGCCCTGCACCAGCGTCTCACGTCACTCCTGCCCTGCACCAGCTTCTGACGTCACTCCTGACCTGCACCAGCTTCTGACGTCACTCCTGACCTGCACCAGCGCCTCACGTCACTCCTGCCCTGCACCAGCGCCTCACATCATTCCTGCCCTGCACCAGCACCTCACGTCACTCCTGCCCTGCACCAGCGTCTCACGTCATTCCTGACCTGCACCAGCGTCTCACGTCATTCCTGACCTGCACCAGTTTCTGGCGTCACTCCTGCCCTGCACCAGCTTCTGACGTCACTCTTGCCCTGCACCAGCTTCTGACGTCACTCCTGCCCTGCACCAGCTTCTCACGTCACTCCTGCCCTGCACCAGCTTCTCACGTCACTCCTGCCCTGCACCAGCTTCTCACGTCACTCCTGCCCTGCACCAGCTTCTGACGTCACTCCTGCCCTGCACCAGCTTCTCATGTCACTCCTGCCCTGCACCAGCTTCTCACGTAACTCCTGTCCTGCACCAGTTTCTGACGTCAGTCCTGCCCTGCACCAGCTCCTGACGTCACTCCTGCCCTGCACCAGCTTCTGACGTCACTCCTGCCCTGCACCAGCTTCTGACGTCACTCCTGCCCTGCACCAGCTTCTGACGTCACTCCTGCCCTGCACCAGCTTCTGACGTCACTCCTGCCCTGCACCAGCTTCTCATGTCACTCCTGCCCTGCACCAGCTTCTCACGTAACTCCTGCCTTGCACCAGCTTCTCACGTCACTCCTGCCCTTCACCAGCTTCTCATGTCACTCCTGCCCTGCACCAGCTTCTCACGTAACTCCTGCCTTGCACCAGCTTCTCACGTCACTCCTGCCCTACACCAGCTTCTCACTTAACTCCTGCCTTGCACCAGCTTCTCATGTCACTCCTGCCCTGCACCAGCTTCTCACGTAACTCCTGCCTTGCACCAGCTTCTCACGTCACTCCTGCCCTGCACCAGCTTCTCATGTCACTCCTGCCCTGCACCAGCTTCTCACGTAACTCCTGCCTTGCACCAGCTTCTCACGTCACTCCTGCCCTGCACCAGCTTCTCATGTCACTCCTGCCCTGCACCAGCTTCTCACGTAACTCCTGCCTTGCACCAGCTTCTCACGTCACTCCTGCCCTACACCAGCTTCTCACTTAACTCCTGCCCTGCACCAACTTCTCACGTAACTCCTACCCTGCACCAGCTTCTCACGTCACTCCTGCCCTGCACCAGCTTCTCACGTTACTCCTGCCCTGCACCAGCTTCTCATGCCACTCCTGTCCTGCACCAGCGTCTCACGTCACTCCTGCCCTGCACCAGCGTCTCACGTCACTCCTGCCCTGCACCAGCGTCTCACGTCACTCCTGCCCTGCACCAGCGTCTCACGTCACTCCTGCCCTGCACCAGCTTCTCACGTCACTCCTGCCCTGTACCAACCTTGAAAGCTCACTCAGAAAAAGGAAAAAGACTTGCCTCTTGCTAGATTGCTAAGTTCTTTTCCTCTTAGAGACGTTTGGCACTAAGATATGCTTGGTTAAAATCTTTTAATTTTATCATTAGTCTCGGTTAAAAGTGTGATACAGTTGGATCCCCCGTATCCGCGGGAGATGTCTTCCAGTGACCTACCGTGGATACTGGAACCGTGGATAGTAGCAAAACCTATATATAAGGCCTATACATACCCATTATAAAGTTTAATTGATATATTATGCACAAATAAGTGGAGAATTGTCACTTTTTCATTGATGATAAGCACTTTACGGCTTCTCTTAGGCTTTGAATGACTGCTAGCTTCTCAAATGGCTTTGGGGCCATTATTATGCAAAATTAAGAGGTATTTTTGGGTAACAGTAAGCCGTGGATGACTGAAACAGCAGGTATCGAATCAATGGATACGGGGTTTCTACTGTACCTGACTTTGGCACCCATTGATATCATGAGCATTCCTCTAAGATATTCCAACAGGTACAATTTGCTCTCATACCTGTACACAGTGTTTATGTACTTGTACACATTTATATTTCTGGTCACAGTGTTTGTTTATCTGTACTCGGTGTTCGTACATGAGTACACAGTGTTCGTATGCCAGTACACGGTTTTTGCATTCCTGTAGTGTTCTTATACGTGTACAGTATGTCCAAATACCTGTAAACTGTTTTCTTATACAATGTTCATATTCCTCTACACAATGTTTGTATACCAATATATCTGAAATACGAAGGGATGCACCGGTCAGATAAATAGCAAATATCGAACTTAACTTAAGGAATCTAACAGGAGACAAGAATCTCAGGAAGAGCTTAAAGTCATAAAGGAAAATGATAAAAAAATTACTTCATCTCTTATACCAAATCTAAGGGTGAAACAACATCCAGTACTGGGCCCCTGCTTAGGTGGGATGGGACATACACAGATGACAGCCAAGAAATGAGTGAGATACTAAAGTCTCAATACGGCTCAGTGCTCAGCGAGCCACTGCCCAGACTAAGGGTCGACAATCCAAATGAATTCTTTATGACCGAGACCCAAAATCTGGCCTCAAAAATCTCGGATATTATCCAAATACCACAAGACTTTGAAAAGGCAATAAATGATATGCCCATGCACTCTGCCTCAGGCCCAGACTCATGGAACTCCGTATTCATCAAGAACTGCAAGAAGCCCCTGTCACGTGCCTTCAGTATTCCATAGAGAGAGAGCATGGACACAAGGGTCATCCATACTTACTAAAAACAACAGACATATCCTCACTCTACAAAGGTGGCAGTAAAGCAATTGCAAAGAACTACATACCGATAGCACTAACATCCCATATCATAAAAGTCTTTGAAAAGGTTCTAAGAAGG
Organism: Cherax quadricarinatus; assembly: GCF_038502225.1. Taxonomy (NCBI): domain Eukaryota; kingdom Metazoa; phylum Arthropoda; class Malacostraca; order Decapoda; family Parastacidae; genus Cherax; species Cherax quadricarinatus. The sequence continues at coordinate 15,899,579 of NC_091356.1, read as the reverse complement.
AAGATCGCCAACCACCTAGATACCCATCAATTAAACAACCCAGGGCAACACGGGTTTAAAGCAGGTCGCTCCTGCCTGTCCCAGCTACTGGACTACTTTGACAAGGTCCTGGATGCTATTGAGGATAAACAAAATGCAGATGACGTATACACAGACTTCGCGAAAGCCTTCGACGAGTGGGACCACTGTGTAATAGCGCACAAAGTTGATAGACGGATCTGTAACTTCCTAATGGAACACAAAGAGAAATAGTAAAAAGAGTAAAGCCTGAGGTAGCTACTGTGAAAAACTCTGCTCCATATGGCACAATACTACCTCCCATCCTATTCCTCATCCTCATATCTGATACAGACAGATGTAAGCCATCCTTTGCGGATGGCACTCGAATTGCTATGACAGTGTCCTTCATCGAAGACACCGCATGACTCCAAGCGGTCATCAAGCAAATGGGCCACTCAAAATAATATGAAGTTCTATGAAGAGAAATTTCAACTACTCAAATATGGAAAACTTGAGGAATTGAAACTGTATCAGAGTATACAAAAAATTCTAACCATACAATAGAACGATCTTGTCCAGTCGTTTTACTAAAACGGAACGTTTCGCCAGTCAGAAAGGAGGAGATACGTTGAACTGTCAGTCTCTGAGTGTCTTCATTACAGTGTCGTCCTTTAGTTTTGATGCTTCATTGTCGTCTTTACAGACGACAATAAAGGAGTTCTTCAGAGAGTGGATTGCTGTGAATTTGACCTGCAATCAGGTCCTTATAGCGGCAGTAAGGGCTAGTTTGGTGGAGTAGTTTATAACTCCACTGGCTGGTTTAATCTTTACACGATACGAAAGCATCGTTAAAGAGTAAAGGCTACGGTGTATAGGTTACAAATTCCCCCTCCCAGACGGGAATCGAAGGGATACTTCTTGGGGTAAAGCGACTGTGACTTGCTAGTAGCAAGGTCAGCGTTGTAATCATTGACCCGTGACCCGGTCGTGGCTTCCGTCTTTACGCTTGCCCCGATGTACGATACTTCCAAAATAAACCTTTCGTAGTGAGCCATATATCACCTACACTCACTCTGCTATGTGTACCTATGACCTGCTACCTGGGTAACTCCTACAGCATACTGGGTCTTCTCAAGCGCCCAACATATATACCTGTGTGATGAATGGTTTTGAAAACCGACAAGTTGAAGATTGAGACATTTATGCAGCATATGGGAATCTTTATTGAGGAAAAGTTTCGCCACACAGTGGCTTCATCAGTCCGATACAAATCAGAAAGGTGTAAGGAGAGGAGTTTGAGGTAATCAGTCCCTTAGCCGTGAGTCGATGTGTTCAGTCCATTAACCTTACACACCTTTTTGCTTTGTATTGGACTGATGAAGCCACTGTGAGGCGAAACGTTTCCTCAGTAAAGATTCCCATATGTTGCATAAGTGTCTCAATCTTCATATATACCTGTACGCAGTGTTCATCTGTTTGTAAACGGCGTCTTATACCTGTTCATAATGTTTGTATACCTGTACACAGTTCGTATACCTCTCAGAGCGATGTTTACCTGTATGCTGTTTGCATACCTGTATACTGTGTTGCAAAATACCCCAATGAAAAGTAGGGGCGCCATTGGTACACTTAAAATAAACACTATAAGTGTCCAGGGCCCAAGACTGTTCAACAGCCTCCCATAGGCATAAGGGGAATTACTAATAGGCCCTTGGCTGCCTTCAAGAGGGAGCTGGACAGATACTTAAAGCTTGGCTCACGAAATCGTACTGACACGATTGCAAACAAACCATACCACTGGTGGGTCAGAGTCTCAAAACTCCAGACCGTCGCGTTAGCCACTGGGCTAGCTAGCTTCAATAAGATTCATCCAACTAGGTATATTTCTACACTCTCTGACCGCGGGTTCAAACCCCACTCGTGGTATGGTTTGTTTACTTAAAGCCTGTGCCGGACCAACAGGGTTCTTCAAACCCTGATCCACCGGGAGCCCTGGTTGTGATCCGGGCCGCGGAGGCGTTGATCCTGGGATTACCCTACAAGTAGACTCCAGGATACAAACGCCCTACTTCTACCCCTAGCCACAATCACTCCCCATCCCTGAGTCTACCCCTAACCACCAACATCTACCTCTGTGTCGCTCCCCATCGCCCCTATTGTCAATACTACCTACAAAAACAAGAATTCAATCACTAAATACACAGTGCACGTGAATCTTTGTGTTACTCAGCAAGATTATTATTAACCCACTACACATGTTGAACTAGAGGAAACACTGCTTGCAGGAGTAGTGATTGACGCCCCTGAGAGTGATGAGAAGGTAATTGACACCCCTGAGAGTGAGGAGACGGTAATTGACACCCCTGAGAGTGATGAGAAGGTAATTGACACCCCTGAGAGTGATGAGACGGTAATTGACACCCCTGAGAGTGATGAGACGGTAATTGACACCCCTGAGAGTGATGAGACGGTAATTGACACCCCTGAGAGTGATGAGACGGTAATTGACACCCCTGAGAGTGATGAGACGGTAATTGACGCCCCTGAGAGTGATGAGACAGTAATTGACACCCCTGAGAGTGATGAGACGGTAATTGACGCCCCTGAGAGTGATGAGACAGTAATTGACACCCCTGAGAGTGATGAGACGGTAATTGACACCCCTGAGAGTGATGAGACGGTAATTGACACCCCTGAGAGTGATGAGAAGGTAATTGACACCCCTGAGAGTGATGAGACGGCAATTGACACCCCTGAAAGTGATGAGACAGTAATTGACACCACTGAGAGTGATGAGACGGTAATTGACACCCCTGAGAGTGATGAGACGGTAATTGACGCCCCTGAGAGTGATGAGACGGTAAATGACTCACCTGAGAGTGATGAGAAGGTAATTGACACCCCTGAGAGTGATGAGACAGTAATTGACACCCCTGAGAGTGATGAGACGGTAATTGACGCCCCTGAGAGTGATGAGACGGTAATTGACACCCCTGAGAGTGATGAGACGGTAATTGACACCCCTGAGAGTGATGAGACGGTAAATGACGCACCTGAGAGTGATGAGAAGGTAATTAACACCCCTGAGAGTGATGAGACAGTAACTGACGCCCCTGACAGTGATGAGACAGTAACTGACGCCCCTGAGAGTGATAACACAGTAACTGACGCCCCTGAGAGTGATAACACAGTAACTGACGCCCCTGAGAGTGATAACACAGTAACTGACGCCCCTGAGAGTGATAACACAGTAACTGACGCCCCTAAGAGTGATAACACAGTAACTGACGCCCCTGAGAGTGATAACACAGTAACTGACGCCCCTGAGAGTGATAACACAGTAACTGACGCCCCTAAGAGTGATAACACAGTAACTGACGCCCCTGAGAGTGATAACACAGTAACTGACGCCCCTGAGAGTGATAACACAGTAACTGACGCCCCTGAGAGTGATAACACAGTAACTGACGCCCCTGAGAGTGATGACACAGTAACTGACGCCCCTGAGAGTGATAACACAGTAACTGACGCCCCTGAGAGTGATGACACAGTAACTGACGCCCCTGAGAGTGATAACACAGTAACTGACGCCCCTGAGAGTGATAACACAGTAACTGACGCCCCTAAGAGTGATAACACAGTAACTGACGCCCCTGAGAGTGATAACACAGTAACTGACGCCCCTGAGAGTGATAACACAGTAACTGACGCCCCTGAGAGTGATAACACAGTAACTGACGCCCCTGAGAGTGATGACACAGTAACTGACGCCCCTGAGAGTGATAACACAGTAACTGACGCCCCTGAGAGTGATGACACAGTAACTGACGCCCCTGAGAGTGATAACACAGTAACTGACGCCCCTGAGAGTGATAACACAGTAACTGACGCCCCTAAGAGTGATAACACAGTAACTGACGCCCCTGAGAGTGATAACACAGTAACTGACGCCCCTGAGAGTGATGACACAGTAACTGACGCCCCTGAGAGTGATAACACAGTAACTGACGCCCCTGAGAGTGATGACACAGTAACTGACGCCCCTGAGAGTGATAACACAGTAACTGACGCCCCTGAGAGTGATGAGACAGTAACTGACGCCCCTGAGAGTGATAACACAGTAACTGACGCCCCTGAGAGTGATAACACAGTAACTGACGCCCCTGAGAGTGATAACACAGTAACTGACGCCCCTGAGAGTGATGACACAGTAACTGACGCCCCTGAGAGTGATAACACAGTAACTGACGCCCCTGAGAGTGATGACACAGTAACTGACGCCCCTGAGAGTGATAACACAGTAACTGACGCCCCTGAGAGTGATAACACAGTAACTGACGCCCCTGAGAGTGATGACACAGTAACTGACGCCCCTGAGAGTGATGACACAGTAACTGACGCCCCTGAGAGTGATAACACAGTAACTGACGCCCCTGAGAGTGATAACACAGTAACTGACGCCCCTGAGAGTGATAACACAGTAACTGACGCCCCTGAGAGTGATAACACAGTAACTGACGCCCCTGAGAGTGATGACACAGTAACTGACGCCCCTGAGAGTGATAACACAGTAACTGACGCCCCTGAGAGTGATAACACAGTAACTGACGCCCCTGAGAGTGATAACACAGTAACTGACGCCCCTGAGAGTGATAACACAGTAACTGACGCCCCTTAGAGTGATGACACAGTAACTGACGCCCCTGAGAGTGATAACACAGTAACTGACGCCCCTGAGAGTGATGACACAGTAACTGACGCCCCTGAGAGTGATAACACAGTAACTGACGCCCCTGAGAGTGATAACACAGTAACTGACGCCCCTGAGAGTGATGACACAGTAACTGACGCCCCTGAGAGTGATGACACAGTAACTGACGCCCCTGAGAGTGATAACACAGTAACTGACGCCCCTGAGAGTGATAACACAGTAACTGACGCCCCTGAGAGTGATAACACAGTAACTGACGCCCCTGAGAGTGATAACACAGTAACTGACGCCCCTGAGAGTGATGACACAGTAACTGACGCCCCTGAGAGTGATAACACAGTAACTGACGCCCCTGAGAGTGATGACACAGTAACTGACGCCCCTGAGAGTGATAACACAGTAACTGACGCCCCTGAGAGTGATAACACAGTAACTGACGCCCCTGAGAGTGATGACACAGTAACTGACGCCCCTGAGAGTGATAACACAGTAACTGACGCCCCTGAGAGTGATGACACAGTAACTGACGCCCCTGAGAGTGATGACACAGTAACTGACGCCCCTGAGAGTGATAACAAAGTACCAGACGCCCCTGAGAGTGATGACACAGTAACTGACGCCCCTGAGAGTGATTACACAGTAACTGACGCCCCTGAGAGTGATGAGACAGTAACTGACGCCCCTGAGAGTGATGACACAGTAACTGACGCCCCTGAGAGTGATAACACAGTAACTGACGCCCCTGAGAGTGATGAGACAGTAACTGACGCCCCTGAGAGTGATGACACAGTAACTGACGCCCCTGAGAGTGATAACACAGTAACTGACGCCCCTGAGAGTGATGAGACAGTAACTGACGCCCCTGAGAGTGATGACACAGTAACTGACGCCCCTGAGAGTGATAACACAGTAACTGACGCCCCTGAGAGTGATAACACAGTAACTGACGCCCCTGAGAGTGATAACACAGTAACTGACGCCCCTGAGAGTGATAACACAGTAACTGACGCCCCTGAGAGTGATAACACAGTAACTGACGCCCCTGAGAGTGATAACACAGTAACTGACGCCCCTGAGAGTGATAACACAGTAACTGACGCCCCTGAGAGTGATGAGACAGTAACTGACGCCCCTGAGAGTGATAACACAGTAACTGACGCCCCTGAGAGTGATGAGACAGTAACTGACGCCCCTGAGAGTGATGAGACAGTAACTGACGCCCCTGAGAGTGATAACACAGTAACTGACGCCCCTGAGAGTGATGAGACAGTAACTGACGCCCCTGAGAGTGATAACACAGTAACTGACGCCCCTGAGAGTGATAACACAGTAACTGACGCCCCTGAGAGTGATAACACAGTAACTGACGCCCCTGAGAGTGATAACACAGTAACTGACGCCCCTGAGAGTGATAACACAGTAACTGACGCCCCTGAGAGTGATAACACAGTAACTGACGCCCCTGAGAGTGATGAGACAGTAACTGACGCCCCTGAGAGTGATGAGACAGTAACTGACGCCCCTGAGAGTGATGACACAGTAACTGACGCCCCTGAGAGTGATGAGACAGTAACTGACGCCCCTGAGAGTGATAACACAGTAACTGACGCCCCTGAGAGTGATGAGACAGTAACTGACGCCCCTGAGAGTGATGAGACAGTAACTGACGCCCCTGAGAGTGATGAGACAGTAACTGACGCCCCTGAGAGTGATAACACAGTAACTGACGCCCCTGAGAGTGATGAGACAGTAACTGACGCCCCTGAGAGTGATAACACAGTAACTGACGCCCCTGAGAGTGATAACACAGTAACTGACGCCCCTGAGAGTGATGAGACAGTAACTGACGCCCCTGAGAGTGATGAGACAGTAACTGACGCCCCTGAGAGTGATGAGACAGTGCTATTATAATACTCAGTAATAATATACAGTAGTTGGGTGTTGTGTTGCCAGGAGCAGCGCTGTATGACCCTGGGGGTTTAGCTCTTAGTTTTCATTAAAATAATAATTTGTTCCCAGGTAAGAGTAAACATCAATAAAGAAATTACTTATAACATTGACCTTGGTGTCACTGAATTAAAACAACGATGTGGGGTTTTCTAAAGTCGTAGAAAATCTTCTCTTGAACGTAATTGCACCTAATATGCAGAATTTGATGTAAGAATTATGCTGGCGCGAAGCTGGAGGTCGTGGAGTCATTTATTCAAATGGGATTTCACCACTTTGAGGCCTATTTTAGGCTAGTTTCTTTGCTCAAACTGACCCAATTTCTGGTTGCTTCTCTATTTAGATAAAATGGGTGCTGGATGGGCTAAATGGGTGCTGGTTTGGGTTAAATTGGTACTGGGATTGGTAAAATATATACCAACACTAATATTTACAATATTTACAGATTGTGCATTAGATCAGCAATGTAGATAGATACCATGCTAATACGTAGAGAGAGAGAGAGAGAGAGAGAGAGAGAGAGAGAGAGAGAGAGAGAGAGAGAGAGAGAGAGAGAGAGAGAGAGAGAGAGAGAGAGAGAGAGAGAGAGAGAGAGAGAGAGAGAGAGAGAGAGAGAGAGAGCAAAGTAAGCTCGTTTATAGACATTGGCTAATAAACTCATACAAGACAGACCAGTATGTGCAGTCAGCCAGAGCTAGTGAGAGACTGTTCTCTAGACCAGAGTGAAGGTAAATGCCGCTCTGATAGGCTTATGTTGTATGTAAGTTAAGACACATGTGCATCATTTGGATATCTTTATTGTAGACGTTTCGCCATCCAGTAGCTTTATCAATACAGATTCTAGGACATAAATAGAAGACAATAGAATTATATACAAATGATGAGGTAATCAGTCCCTCAGCCTTGGAGTTAATGTTAACAGCATCGTGGTGGAGAAGAATCTGGAGCAAAGGCAAGAAGACTGGCGGTTATATAGGCGTTAGTGGATAGAGACGTGAAGCAGACCCTTCGTCTGCTACACGTAGGCGGGATTCCCCAGTGGAAGTAGGTCCTACCCAAAGAGATGAGTTAGTTGTAGCATCCGTGAAGAAGGTCTTGTAGATGTCCTCTGAACCAAGATTCCATGATGTTGCAGTGTCTGACAAGTTGTGCCATGCACAGTACTGTTGTGAGCCTCTAACTTCATAGGAAATGTAAAAAGTGGATGTGTGATGCACACCAAATAAATGTGAAGTATTCAGTGCCACACCTCCCCTTCATCCCCCCCCAGAGCACTGTTACAGCTGGAGTCTAGTTGCATCTCTCAGGTGACTAGCATGTAACTATGGCACAAATAAAGAAAAAGACAACTTGCTAATGCGAGTACTTTCTTTTTATACCGTCATGGCCAGATGTCGATGCTCTACCAACATGATTGCAAAATTTCAAGATAAACTTTTGAGCATGTATTATTTGAGAGAGAGACAGCACACATTACAGTTAAATAGGTACAAGGCGATTGTGAAAGGTAGCAACGCAAAAAGAACGTAAAAAGGAAAACAAGGAAAAAAAGAGCGTAAAACTATCATCACCTAATCCTAATGATTAGTGTAATAATATAAAATAAACATGTCCAATTATCTAAGAAGTCCTTATGTGTGAGTCCGCCACATCACTGTCCTTACCTGGGATGTGTTTGAGAGTGATGTTGTTGAGGTGAAATCTTAAGACCTAGAACATTAAATAAGTGTTTTTATTCCATATGGAGTTCAGCTGGATCACTGAGTTATGAACACTAAACTGATCAGTGAACATCTGAACCACGTGCAGAGAGAATGATATATAATTCGAAACTCTCTACCGCCAGAACCATAACTTGGGCCTCATTATCTACGACAGAATATACCCGATGATATTGCTTAAGTTTTCCCAACAAGTAAGCCACAAGATGGAGAACTCCGTCTCCAGCAGCTGGAAAATCTGTGCTAACTCCCTGAACCAGGCATCATCCTCAAAAAAAATGAACTTGAATAATCTGGTCATAACACTAAGTGAACGGCGCACAGCAGTCTTTATATTTTTCTCAACGACATCTCACCAGTGAAATGGAACTTTCATAATGATAAGAGAGATTAATTAAGGCGCCGTAATATCGGAAAAGTTGCGGGAATATTTAGGACAGAAACCTACAATCCCCAAGACTCGTTGGGGGTATTTTCTATCATATGGAATTTTGTAATTCTGGATGACCTTAATGTTAGCTATCTTAGTTGCTACTATCCCCTTACCCTACTATGTGACCCAAAAGAAGTGACAGAGAGCCGACCAAAAGTGGATTTACTATCAGAAAGATCTCTGAGACGGGAAATATGTTCCCTTCTGGTGCCAAAAGTACCTAAGTGACCAAAAGGCGGCTGTGTACAGAATATGGCATCCTGGAGCTACAAAATTGAGGATCTCCTTGTCCATGTCGGTAAGCAGAATTTGATACAAGCCTTTAAGAAGGTTCAGTCTGGAGACAGATTTGTCATTACCCTCGAAGTCAACGATGTCATCTTTGTTTGAAAGGGGTAGGCATCTGCCACCATGATTTCAGTCACTTTTCAGTAGTTGATGCTCATCTTAACACCACCAACTGGTTTCTTCACGAGGATACTGGGTGAAGCTCAGACCTGAAGATTCGACAATTAACCCAGACTCATGCAAAAAGTTTGTTTCTGCTTGCAATTATTACAGTTTCTCTGTACGGATAGAGTTTAACTGGTTTACTTGTGTCAACAACTACGTCATGGAATCCAAGATTACATACCTTTGGAATATCCGAAAATATGTCGGCATAGGTCTAAGGAAGGGTTGTGATGTCAGCCATCTGTACTTCTGTGATGCCGGACATTAGCGATTATGAGTCATTTAGACTTTTAGTCTTACAAGGCGTCAAGCACAGCATCGGGGACAGTAGGAATAGGGAAGTGAGGTGATTTTTTTTAATCTTATTACCCATTCAGACTTACCCTTCGCAGATTTAGAGGAGCTACCACATACTGAAGGTCAGACTTCGTGTCTACCATCTACAAAGAGCCATTAAACCGTACCTTATGGTATAACTAAGTACAGGTTCTTGTACTATAACATCATCTCCCATTTCTATTGAGCAAGGTTTAAATGCCTCGTCATACCTCTGTTTCATGTAGTCCTGGGCTTTTTTAAGGTTGTGCGTAGCCATTTTATGTGCTAGTGGATGCTGGGGATGTGTGCCAGTGTGGGGGATGTGTTGATCACTGGTCCACCTGGTGATGTGTGTGGCAGTGTGGAGGATGTGTTGGTCACTGGTTCACCTGGTGATGTGTGGCACTGAGGAGGATGTGTTGCTCACTGGTTCACCTGGTGATGTGTGGCAGTGTGGAGGATGTGTTGGTCACTGGTTCACCTGATGATGTGTACCAGTGTGGGGGATGTGTTGATCACTGGTTCACCTGGTGATGTGTCGCAGTGTGGAGGATGTGATGGTCAATGGTTCACCTAGTGATGTGTAGCAGTGTGGAGGATGTGATGGTCACTGGTTCACTTGCTGATGTGTGGCAGTGTGGAGGATGTGATGGTCACTGGTTCACTTGTGTGGCAGTGTGGAGGAAGTCAAACTTACGCCTGGTCATGGGTGTATATCCAGTGCGTTAATCACCTGCCTTTGTAGTTACAGTGGTGGCCTATGCTAACTTTCCTATAGTGAATAGAAATATATACCTAGTTGAATGAATCTTCTTTGAGCCAGCTGCCCAGTGGTTAACGCACTGACCTGTGAGTTTTAGGACTCACTTGCCATGAGTTCAAACTCCTCCCGTTCTCTGATAAGTTACACCTCCCTGGCCAATGTATGAATCACTGCCTCCCTCTTATCATCAACATTCAACAGCTTCTCTTTTCCTAATCATTCCACCATTCTTTTCTCAATTATTCCACCATTCCACATTGCCTTCTTAAATCTACCCCATACCTCTTCGATAGGAGAGATAGGAGGGACATGATAACGACATACAAAATACTGAGAGGAATTGACAAGGTGAACAAAGACAGGATGTTCCAGAGATGGGACACAGCAACAAGGGGACACAGTTGGAAGTTGAAGACACAGATGAATCACAGGGATGTTAGGAAGTATTTCTTCAGCCACAGAGTAGTCAGGCAGTGGAATAGTTTGGGAAGCGATGTAGTGGAGGCAGGATCCATACATAGCTTTAAGCAGAGGTATGATAAAGCTCACGGTTCAGGGGGAGTGACCTAGTAGCGACCAGTGAAGAGTGTTAGTACCTAGGGACGAAGTTAATATCCTTGTGGTGAAATCTGACTCAAAACTAACCCTGAAGAACCACGTTATAAATTTTGCAAACAAGGCGGCCAGGAAGCTTACAGCACTACGATGTATACCGCATCTATTCGACAGTTGAGGCTGCAAGATTCTGTACGAGGCACAAGTACGCACACACCTTGAGCATGCTCCACTTTCTTGGACTGCCTGTCCCCCATCTCATCTGCGACTTCTTAACAGAATAGAGAACAGAGGAAGACGACTCATCTCTCTTATAGACCCAGCCGGGACAGATGTCATTTCAGAAGAGCCTTCAATACAGGAGGAATATGGGTGGCCTCGCTGTTATGTGCAAGGAAAGTATTGTCAGGGTAGCACACTTGACTCCATTCCGAGGGTAGCGAGAAGTGAGCTTCTACACCACAAGACGGGCAGCCAGCAGCAACTTCATTCTGACTATAACCTTCTCCAGAACATCACTTCATTTGGGATCATTTATTCCCAGGATGACTCGAGTCTGGAATATATTCATATAGCAAAACCACATCTTCGAAATATTTGACAGTTATTAACTTATAAATTAAATTAAGAATCTTAATCTTGTAGAACCCTGTGTAAAATATAAAAATAGAGAGACGGAGAGAGAGAGAGAGGGAGAGAGAGAGAGAGAGAGAGAGAGAGAGAGAGAGAGAGAGAGAGAGAGAGAGAGAGAGAGAGAGAGAGAGAGAGAGAGAGAGAGAGAGAGAGAGAGAGAGAGAGAGAGAGAGAGAGAGAGAGAGAGAGAGAGAGAGAGAGAGAGAGACAGACAGACAGACAGACAGACAGAGAGGGAGGGAGGGTAAAGAAAAACTCAGAGGTTAATATAGGCTGGTCTGGCATTGTTGACGAAGAGAGAAAAAATGAAACATTTCAGCGCAGATGTCACGAACCTTGAGGAAGATGATAGAGGAAGACGATGAAGGAAGATGACGAAGGAAGATGATGAAGATGATGGAGGAAGATGACAAAGATGATGGAGGAAGATGTGGATGATTGTGGAGAGTGGAGAGTTATGCTGTCGCCCTACTGGGCAGAGGTGGATGGAAGACGTTCGGTACTGAAGTTGATGGTTGTACTGTAGTGTGTATAAATTCTGTAATGGATTTCTATTTCCGAAATACATTATACAACTGAGGGTAAGACATCAGCTGCTCTAGACACCGTTTCAGTGTCCTCTTCAGCGAAAAAGTCTAACTTTATATCAGTCAAGTCAGTAAGTCAGTCAGTCAGGCTAGTAAGTCAGAGTAGTCAGTAGGTCAGTCAGTCAAGACAGTCAGTAAATCAGTCAACTCAGTAAATCAGTCAAATCAGTAAATCAGTCGTCAGTAAGTCAGTCAGTCAAATCAGTAAGTCAGTCAGTCAAGTCAGTAAATCAGTTATGTCAGCCAATAAATCAGTAAATCAGTCATGTCAGTAAAGTAAGTCAGTCAAATCAGTAAATCACTCAAGTAAGTCAGTGAAGTCAGTCAGTGAAGTCAGTCAGTGAAGTCAGTCAGTCAGTCAAGTCAGTAAGTCAGGGAAGTCAGTAAATCAGCCAAGTCAGTCAGTATATCAGTCAAGTCAGTAAACCAGTCAACTCAGTAAATCAGTCAAGTCAGTTAAGTCAGTAAGTCAGCCAAGTCAGTAAATCAGTCAAGTCAGTAAGTCAGTCATTCAAGTCAGTAAATCAGTCAAGTCAGTTAAGTCAGTAAGTCAGCCAAGTCAGTAAATCAATCAAGTCAGTAAGTCAGTCATTCAAGTCAGTAAATCAGTCAAGTCAGTCAATAAATCAGTCAAGTAAGCCAATCAAGTCAATAAACTCAGTCAAGACAATCAGTCAAGTAACAGTAAGTTGGTCAATCAAATCAGTCAGTAAGTCAGTCAAGTAAGTTGGTCAATCAAATCAGTCAGTAAGTCAGTCAAGTAAGTCAGTCAAGTCAGTCAGTCAGTCAAGTAAGTCAGTAAGTTGGTCAGTCAAGTCAATAAGTAAGTCAGTCAAATCAGTAAGACAATCAAGTCAGTAAATTAGTCAAGTCAATCAGTAAATCAGTCAAGTTAGTAAGTTAAGTCAGTAAATCAGTCAAGTCAGTCAATAAATCAGTAAATCAGTCAAGTCAGTCAGTAAGTCAGTCAAGTTAGTCAGTAAGTCAGTCCAGTAAGACAGTCAGTCAAGTTAGTCAAGTCAGTAAGTCAAGTCAGTCAGTAAATTGGTCAAGTCAGTAAATCAGTCATTCAGTCAAGTCAGTAAGTCAGTCAAGTCGGCCAGTAAATTAGTCAAGTCAGTAAATCAGTCATCAGTCAAGTTAGTAAGCCAATCAAGTCAGTAAATCAGTCAAGTCAGTCAGTAAATCAGTCAAGTCAGTAAATCTGTCAAGTCAGTCAGTAAATCAGTCAAGTAAGCCAGTCAAGTCAGTAAAGTCAGTCAAGACAGTCAATCAAGTAAGTCATTAAGATGGTCAGTCAAGTCAGTCAGTCAAATAAGTCAGTAAGATGATCAGTCAAGTCAGTAAGTCAATCAAGTAAGGCAGCCAAGTCAGTCAGTCAGTCAAGTCAGTCAAGTAAGTCAGTCAGTTTTTCATCATACAAACTCATATATTTACCACATTCTTATTGCACCAACTGACGCTTCAGTAGGGCCACAGGTTATCTCTTGTTTAATATCTCTATTTTCTTCGTTAACTTACACGCTTATGTCTATTCTTGCCACTTTCAGCAACACTGGTATGCCTTCTGGGTGCCATGATTGCTTGGCAGATACAAGATATGGTAATTAAAAGATTAAGACACAATTCACAAACACAGCTTGTAGCTCCTAGGAAGCATTCATACTGGACACGTAGTTAAGTACCTTAATGACAACAGCATTCTCCATAGCTATCAATCGGGCTTTAGAAGATCCTACTCAACCGACACCTCCCTTATTAATTTGATGGATTACCTGAGAATTGAAATGTCAAAGGGGAACCTCATAGGTATGGTAACCTTAGACCTGCAAAAGGCCTTCAATACTGTCAACCATAATATATTATGTAAGAAACTTCAAGCTATCGGTATAGGTTCTGTAGACTGGTTTATGTCCTACCTTAGCAACAGGAGATAAATAGTCAAAATCAACAAAACGGAATCAGAACCCCTGCCGATAACATGTGGAGTTCCCCAAGGTAGTATTCTGGATCCCTTATTATTCTTATGTTATGTCAATGATATGCCTATCAGTGTCAAATGCAAACTCCTACTGTATGCAGATGACAGTGCTCTGTTAGTGACAGGTAAAGACCCACAAGATATTGCTAATGTTTTAACACTGGAACTGGAGTCCTGCAGCAAATGGTTAGTAGACAACAAACTATCATTACACCTAGGGAAAACTGAAGCCATTCTCTTTGGCACGAAACATAAACTGAGAAGGGTAAATAATTTTAATGGTCAGTGTAATGGGGAGCCCATCACTTTGGTTTCATCAGTAAAATATCGGGGAATCCTCTTTGACCCATGCATGTCAGGAGAATTGATAGGGAACAGTGTAGCAAAGAAAGCGAATGCCAGACTGAAGTTCCTGTATAGACAAGCACAGTGTCTACCTACTGAGGCTCGCAGGACCCTATGTCTAGCCCTTATACAATGCCATATGGATTACGCTTGCTCTTCATGGTACTCTGCCTTGACAAAAAAACTGAAAGATAGACTGCAAATCACCCAGAACAAAATCGTAAGATTCATCCTGGGGCTGGGACCAAGAGAACATGTAGGCCAGGATGATTTACAGCAGTTGGATATGCTGAATGTTGAAGACAGAGTAAAACAACTGAAGCTAAATCATGTTTATAAAATTGCTCACAAACAGTGTCCAGAATATCTTGCTGTCAATTTTGTCAAGGTTGGGAACCAAAGCGATCATAGTACTAGGGGAAAGAGCACAACTTTGTAGTACCCACAGTCATTGGCCAGGCGTCAAACACCTTTTATTGTACAGCAATAAAGGAATGGAATAGACTACCCTCACATGTCAAAGCCAGTCATAGCTTGAACCAGTTCAAGATGAGTGCCAGAAGGTGTCTGATGAATGTAGCTACAGAAAGGGAGGGGAATGATTTTCTATTTTTTAGCTAACATACGTGTAAATTTTACCTTATTCCTAGTAATGACCCTCGTATTGTAGATAGTCTTAATGACCCTCGTGTAGTAGATAGTCTTTTTAGCATGATAATAAGATGTTATCTTCATTGTAGAATAATAAGAAAATATTATAACCTTTATATTATAATAATAAGGTAAAAGGACCCCAATGGAAATAAGTCACTCTGTCTGACTTTTTTGGGTTATCCCAGGTTCTCTACACATATGCTGCTATGTATGATAATTCTATGTAACTGTATTTGTGTATACCTGAATAAACTTACTTACTTCACCAAGGCTGGGATGGGGGTGGCTGGTATGTCGGGGATGGCAATGGATGGCGGGAGCGTCAGGAGTGGCAGGGGATGGCGGGAGTGTCAGGGGTGGCAGGGGATGGCGGGAGTGTCAGGGGTGGCAGGGGTGGCGGGAGGTCTGCCCTGCTGACCCACAACAAAGCGGCAGCTTGAGCTGGGGAAATTTTTTCTGGGCCCGCAAACGGAACCGTGTAAAGTTAATTTTACGAAGTGTTGCATAAAATTGTGCCACATTTTTTCAGTAGTGCAATAACCAAAATGTGGCAAATAAATCCATGCAATATAACAGTCTACTGTATTAACATGATTGCTCGATGGCCACAGAAAAGCAACTACGGGCCCATGGGTCACTTGTGGCCCACGGACCCGTAGTTGGACCACCCTGAATTTTATACTACAGAACTACTAGTATCACCCTCACTATACTGCACCTATCACCATATTGACTCCGCTATACAGCACCTATCATCTCTACTACACAGCACCTATCATGCTCTTCACTGAACCACGCTGCACCTATCATCTCCACTACTCTTTACAGCACCCATCATTCTCTTCACTACACCATGTAACACTTATCATGTCTACTGTACACTTCACCTATCATCATCACTACATGATACTGTAGTATAGCCACATTTATCATTCATAACATTTTCATTCATTATATCTATCATACTCTTCACAACATTATTCAGCACCTGTCATTATCTTCAATGCATTATATAGAGACTGTCATTTTCTACATAGCATCTATCATCATCGTCGCTACAAAAAATCTATCATCTTCACTATAAAAACACTAATTATCTTCACTATGCAAAGCGTGTCAGCAACTTCACAAAACTATACAGCACCTATCACCATCTTCATAACACTACAACACCACCGTCACAACAGCATACAGTACCTATCACTGTATTCACGCTTTATAAGGCATCAATATCTTTACATTATGACCTACTTCACTACACTATATACCATCCATCTTCTTCACTATATTACACGGTACCTATTATTAAGTTCACTACATCTGCATAATAGAACACCCATCACCATCTTCACAACGCTATGCAGCACCTATAATTACCTTCATTACTCATAACAGCTCCAAACTGAGCATTATACAAAGCCTGTCTATATCTTCGCTACAATATACACCTATCACTGTCACTAATTATCACCTATCACCTTCATTGCACTATACAACACGTATCATTATCTTCACTCTTCATCACCTGTCATCATCCTCACTATATAAAAAGCCTAATCACTTTCATTATAATTTACAAGATATATAATATGTATAATAAGTATTATCTTTGATCTGCAATTATCTTTACTATAAATAACCTATACATTAGTAAACACCATACAAAAAATACTCTATCCCTGTCTTCTCGATTCAAAATCATTCATCAAAATTCTATTCATTAATAGTTATAATTCCTTCAATATTTACCAAACCTGTTAATAGACTCACTACACTATACGTCACCTTTCGACGACATTCACTATTTTATACAATATACATTATCTCGCCATTCACTATACGTTAACCCAACTAAACACTACACAAATAACCCAGTGTGACTAGTTAAGTGCCTAAATAGGACCAAAACGTAGTTATAAGTTCCATTCTCCTATGTGCGGATTATTTGTATATTGATCCAGTCACGTATTTTGCCTTTTTATTCTAACCTAACTAAATTATAACATATAAACTACTTCACTTATAATTATCACTATTTGCGGATTATTTGTATATTATTCCAGTCACGTATCGCGCCTTTTTATTCTTGCCTAACTAAAATATAACGTATAGACTACTACAGTAGATTAATTAGAAGAAAAAAGGTACTTCTCTGGAATATAAACACAAGTAACAAGATTCATAAATTCAAAATGACTTGGTCAGGAAAGCGGTGGTTTGTGTGGCTCGCGGAGGTTATCCTCCTCGTTTTATTGGCAGTCGATTTCGCCTGTCTCATTTATGCAAAAATTGATCTGGATCTACCACTAGAGGGCTCTGAACAAGACTCTTTGGTGTTTAAAATCAAGAGTAGACTTTTCAAGTTCAACCAGGCTTCTGAAACCTTCAACCCCATGCATAAAACAGTCTTAGGAAAGGAGTTAAGCGAAGATGAGGCCAGTGCTGTGGACTCTTCCATGATTAGTTGTGGCATCATGTTGGCTTTCCTTCTGTTTATGTGGGCGCTGAGTTACTGGGTACCTAAATTTAGTATCAGCGTACTTCTGCCCTGGTACCTTTATGCTGTTAGCTACGGAGATGACACTGTCCAAAAGGCTGTCATCCTGCTGCAGAACATGCAGCTTAGGCTTCCTTTACTAGCCGTCACGGGAATCGAATCACATGATTTCGATCTGTCGAATGATCCACTGTATTGGTGGTGGGAGGTTAAAGTGACGGTGTTATACGTTTTGAGTTTAATATCCATCAACAACTTTCTCTACAGATCCTCTGTGAACAACACCAACCAGCAGGATGTCGAATCTGGTGCCTCTCAGGCTGAACACGATGACGATCCTTCTACCGCACCACCAGTCGGCATTCGAGCCCATCTATTTCAGGCTATGATAGTTCGATACACTTCTGCTCACCCATCACAGGTTAACGGCAACCAGCAACAGATTCCTACGATACAACAAGGAACGCATTCACGGATTTACGGTTTTTTTACACAAATAATAAGACAGTACATGCCAGCCTCCGGTAACACACGAGGCCCGCCTGCAGTGAACAACATGCAAGTGGTGTGAAAGGATTATAGGATATTTATCAACTTTATATAAAATTTATTAAAAAGAGACGGTGACTGAGAAGAGGAATAAAAAGTTAAAAGCCTAGAAAAGAGCTAAATAATAATGTGAAAGTAGGATATCATGAATAATTGTTATTATATTTACCTATGAGTTGTAAGAGAAGTGAATGTATGAAAAAGAAAAGTGTAGACAATGTTGGTTTGATTCGTGTGACTGTAGTCCGCGACTGTTAAGGCCTTGAGGTTTCGGGAGGGACCATATGTGGCGCCTTCCAGTGAGGAAATATCTTAATTTTTTATGTTTCGTTATTGCCATTTTCCCCCTTCATTCTTAGGAGATTCTCTTTTTTTCCCACTTTTGTGAACCCACTTTTGTCTCCTCACTTCACCTATACCAACACTGCAGTCCATGAACGCATTAGTGTTCTCTGGTGTTCCAGGTAACCTCCAGCCCACCATCTACATCCCCAGACTTCGAGCATTGAATTTAATGCAAAAAATATTTATTATTTTTATTATTATTATTATTATTATTATTATTATTATTATTATTATTATTATTATTATTATTGTTATTATTATTATTATTATTATTATTAGTATTCTTATTGTAACAACTATAATATAAATATCCTACTGCTTCTGCTACAATTGGCTTCTTCAAGTTCCTGCAATTTTAGTCCTTTGTTTCTTCAAGTCCATAGTTCATGGCTTGGTTCACCATGGAGAGACATCTGGATGGGAACGAGAATTTTTTTATCAGTTTATTACTCACTTATATGTGAATGGTCTTGGAAGATTTATTTACAGAGTGCATGCATGGTAGTGAAGGATCTTGGCTGATGTCATGACTGGCAGCTGTGTGTGGTGTAAATATTAATCTGATAATATTGAGTGCGCAAATGAAAGTATTGTGGTATGAAAGTTAAAATTTAGAGTGCGGAGAAAGGATTGTAGAGACAGATCATTTAGGGAAGATGGAGAAGAATAGGTTCACCAGAATGGCCTAAACATATGTGGTGAAAATGCGAAGGACTGATATTTGTCCAAGTTAGTAATGGAAAAAGATTGTGTGGGAGGTTTTAAATAGTAGAAGCTTGAGTCTCCTGTAGACATATGATCGCGTTAGATTAGTGCCCTTTTTTTTTTTTTTTTTTTTTTTTTTTTGCTAGTATTTGTCATCCTCTTGGAGTGCGAATTATGTAATGTATACGAAAGAATTGAAGGAAACTGGTTAACTGAGAGTGGGAGAAGGAATGAGAGGGTCTGAAACAGTGTGTGAGAAATTACTATGAAATTATAATACAAAAAAAGAGGGAATGAAGCAGAGCGAGATGAACAGAAAGGATGAATGAGTTTAAAGAAAAAGAATCATTGTGTATTGGGGAGCGCGAGTCTTTGAACAGTCTTGGCAGAAGAGGAAAACTATGTTGATGAAATTAGTGCAGAGAAAAGGTCCTCACGACGAGGATTCGGTGATTGGTGAAGTGGGGTGGCTGGCGAGGCTTCAGTGATTGGTGAAGTGGGGTGACTGGCGAGGCTTCAGTGATTGGTGAAGTGGGGTGACTGGCGAGGCTTCAGTGATTGGTGAAGTGGGGTGACTGGCGAGGCTTCAGTGATTGGTGAAGTGGGGTGACTGGCGAGGCTTCAGTGATTGGTGAAGTGGGGTGACTGGCGAGGCTTCAGTGATTGGTGAAGTGGGGTGACTGGCGAGGCTTCAGTGATTGGTGAAGTGGGGTGACTGACGGGGTTTCAGTGACTGGTGAAGTGGGGTGACTGATGGGGCTTCAGTGATTGGTGAAGTGGGGTGGCTAATGAGGCCACCTGACGCCACCTAACGTTTATCATTTCTAATGCACACATGACCTAATATCTTCACTACATGATACTATAATGAAGCCACATCTCTCATTCATAACATTTTTATTCATTGGATCTATCATTTTTTTCACTACATTATACAACATGTCATTATCTTCACAACATTACAACACTTCATTTTCTTAACAACACTATACAGCACCTGTCACCATCTTCACAGCACTATACAGCACCTGTAACCATCTTCACAACACTATACAGCAGCTGCCACAATCTTCACAATGCTACAGCCCCTATCAACAACTTCACAACAATATACAGCACCTGTCACAATCTTCATAACACTATACAGCACCTGTCACCATCTTCACAGCACTATACAGCACCTGTCACAATCTTCACAACACTATACAGCACCCGTCACCATCTTTACAACACTACACAGCATCTATCACAATCTTCACAACGCTACAGCCCCTATCAACAACTTCACAACAATATACAGCACCTGTCACAATCTTCATAACACTATACAGCACCTGGCACAATCTTCACAACACCATACAGCACCTATCACAATCTTCACAACGCTACAGCACCTACCTCCATCTTCACAGTATACAGTACCTATCACTATCTTCATAACACTAGAACTCCACCACCGTTATAACACCATACGATACCCATCACCATATTCACATTACTACGAAGCATCACTTTCTTTATAACACTATGTACTACTTCACTACACTATACCCTTTACCGGGCAGGACCGAGTATAGTCGGTCCTCAGAACGTGGTTTTTTGTGCATGTCCTCCGACTCCCCCAGCGCATCTAGGTTCCCATTCTCTATTTCTGACCAATCACAGACCTTCCCTGAGTCGCCCCGGCTGAGCGGTGATGGCGGCTGCTCGCTTCCCATTGGTCAAGAGAGCAGAATGTAAACACTTGTAGCTCGCCGTCGCCCAAACTCGTGTTTTTCTGTTGAGTGCTCCTTATATACTGAAGCATTTCACCCTCTACAATGTCGGTAAGTACTGATTTGTGTGTCTAGTGCGTAAATGAATAGTTTAGCCATATTTTGATATATATATGAAGGCGTTGTGAAGCATATTACGAGTGCACCACGCAAATATTTCCATAAAATTTGGTAGTGTATATACGAATTCAGTAATGATCTGGGTGTGTACAGAACGTTTTTATTGTCCTTCCAGATCAATAAGAAATTGTTCTACGGTGAATCCTCCAAGGATAAGTCGAAATTTGTCTGTATTTGGGACGATAGTGACTCAGATCAAGACCCAGATAACCTGGAAGTGGTGGAAACTGCTGATAATACTTGCCACAAGATGCAGAGGTGCCAACAGATGAGAAGGAAGCTATGCCACCATCCAAAAAGAAGAAATTGAACAAAAAGAAGATACTTGCTTACATGCAAGTATTGCAGCAACAAGAATAATCATGTCACATCCTCATTTTCCTGTGCCACATGCAAAGTAAATCTATCCATCAAGAAGGATAGAAATTGTTTCATAAAGTTTCATTGCAGAAATTAGTGATGTAAAAAGATTGTTCTTTCTCAGGGAACTCAGGAATATTTCATTTGTAAGTTGTATCCCATTGCAGTGTGTCATTGTTGATAAGTAGTTCCTATTTCTATTTTTTAATGCTTACAAATTGTTCAGAAACCAGTTCCATTTATGTTTTTTTTTATATTGTCTACTTGTATAATAAATTTAAAAAATATTTATTTGTTTTTTTTTAACAATTGCAACCTTGCAACATTTTAAATTGTTATACCCCAAATGGGCGGGACCGAGTTTACCCGGTCTTCGAATATCTGCAATTGCTCAACATGTTACTTTTACAACTCCATTTGGATGGCCTCAGTGACCTTACATCGAGCAGCTCTATCTCCTCATACAAAATCACTTTCAAAATCAGCATTTTAGTCTGACTTGCCCTCTGAAGGGATATTATTAACTATTTTATACTCTGTACATTACCTCACTTTACGTTAACCCAACTAAACACTACACAAATAACCCAGTATATATGGCTCGTCGCTCTTGTGTGTGACTAGTTAAGGGTCTAAATCGTACCGAAACGTCATTACAAGTTCCATTTTCCTATGCGCAGATTATTTGTTTATTGTTCCAGTCACGTATTTTGCCTTTTTATTCTAACCTAACTAAATTATAACATATAAACTACTTCACTTATAATTATCACTATTTGCGGATTATTTGTATATTATTCCAGTCACGTATCGCGCCTTTTTATTCTTGCCTAACTAAAATATAACGTATAGACTACTACAGTAGATTAATTAGAAGAAAAAAGGTACTTCTCTGGAATATAAACACAAGTAACAAGATTCATAAATTCAAAATGACTTGGTCAGGAAAGCGGTGGTTTGTGTGGCTCGCGGAGGTTATCCTCCTCGTTTTATTGGCAGTCGATTTCGCCTGTCTCATTTATGCAAAAATTGATCTGGATCTACCACTAGAGGGCTCTGAACAAGACTCTTTGGTGTTTAAAATCAAGAGTAGACTTTTCAAGTTCAACCAGGCTTCTGAAACCTTCAACCCCATGCATAAAACAGTCTTAGGAAAGGAGTTAAGCGAAGATGAGGCCAGTGCTGTGGACTCTTCCATGATTAGTTGTGGCATCATGTTGGCTTTCCTTCTGTTTATGTGGGCGCTGAGTTACTGGGTACCTAAGTTTAGTATCAGCGTACTTCTGCCCTGGTACCTTTATGCTGTTAGCTACGGAGATGACACTGTCCAAAAGGCTGTCATCCTGCTGCAGAACATGTAGCTTAGGCTTCCTTTACTAGCCGTCACGGGAATCGAATCACATGATTTCGATCTGTCGAATGATCCACTGTATTGGTGGTGGGAGGTTAAAGTGACGGTGTTATACGTTTTGAGTTTAATATCCATCAACAACTATCTCTACAGATCCTCTGTGAACAACACCAACCAGCAGGATGTCGAATCTGGTGCCTCTCAGGCTGAACACGATGACGATCCTTCTACCGCACCACCAGTCGGCATTCGAGCCCATCTATTTCAGGCTATGATAGTTCGATACGCTTCTGCTCACCCATCACAGGTTAACGGCAACCAGCAACAGCTTCCTACGATACAACAAGGAACGCATTCACGGATTTACGGTTTTTTTACACAAATAATAAGACAGTACATGCCAGCCTCCGGTAACACACGAGGCCCGGCTGCAGTTAACAACATGCAAGTGGTGTGAAAGGACTAAATGACATTCATCGACTTCAGATAAAATTTATTAAAAAGAGACGGTGACTGAGAAGAGGAATAAGAAGTTAAAAGCCTAGAAATGAGGTAAATGCTAATATGAAAGTAGGATATCACGAGAAATTTTTATTATATTTACCAATGAGTTGTAAGAGAAGTGAATGTATGAAAAAGGAAAGTGTAGACAATGTAGACAATATTGATATTTCTAGTGAAGAAATATCTTACTTTTTTTTTGTTTCGTAATTGTCGTTTTCCCCTTTCATTCTTAGGAGATTCTCTTTTGTTCTCTCTTTTTTTCTGGGGGAGCGACACATGTCTCCTCACTTCACCTATACCAACGCTGCAATCCATGAAAGCATTAGTGTTCTCTGGTGTTCCAGGTAACCTCCAGCCTACCATCTACGTTCAGAGACTTCGAGTATCGAATCTAATACCAAAAATATTCATTATTATTATTATTATTATTATTATTATTATTATTATTATTATTATTATTATTAGAGGTAGTAGTAGTAGTGGTAGTAACAGTAGTAGTATTGGTATTATTATAACAACTATAATCAAAATATCCTACTGCTTCTGCTACAATTTGTTTCCGTAATGTGTAAAGTGTAGTCTTTAGCCTGAACCTTCAAGTTCCTGCATTTTTAGTCCTTTGTTTTGTCCCAGTCCATAATTTATGACTTGGTTCACCATGGAGAGACATCTGAATGGGAACTAGATTTTTTTAACAGTTTACTACCTTCAAATATGTGAATGATCTTGGAAGAATTATTTACAGAGTGCATACATGGTAGTGAAGGATCTTGGCTGATCTCATGACTGGCAGCTGTGTGTGGTGTAAATATTAATCTGATAATAAGGAGTGTATATATATGAAAGTATTGTGGTATGAAAGTTAAAATTTGGAGTGCGTATATAGGATTGTAAAGACAGATCATTAGAAAATTCGAAGGGCTGAAATTCGTCCAAATTAGGAGGGAGGTTTAAAATGGTCGGGGCTTGAACCTCCTGTAGACATATCAGCTTGTTAGATTAGAGTGACGAAAGTATTTTCTCAGTATTTGTCATCCTTTTGGAGTGCAAATTAGTAATGTATAGGAAAGAATTCATGGGAACTCATTAACTGAGGGTGGACCTCCAGGTGACAGCAAAAAAATATTAAAAAAAAAATAATGGAAAGGCACTTTTTTTACCTCTACAAAAAATAGTTTATTACACTCAGGAGGAGGAGAGCTAAACCCGTAGAGGTCACACAACGCCTTGAGGGAATGGAAGTCATTCAGGTTTAATTTGAGCACAGGGCCGGAATTTCTCTATTCTTTCAGAGTGGTTGTTTTGCATATATATATATATATATATATATATATATATATATATATATATATATATATATATATATATATATATATATATATATATATATATATTATATATATATATATATATATATATATATATATATATATATATATATATATATATATATATATATATATATATCTGGCAATGAAGCCGATGGAGGTAGTAAAGGGAGAGAGTTTTTAGAGGGAGGGATGTAGTGGAGTGATTAAGTTGTAGGAAAAGGAAAAAATGAAGTGTGAATGAGCATCTCTGACCATTTTATGTGTAAAGTGATGTGAAGGTTTTAGTTCAGTTAAATCTGGTCAAATAAATTGCAATTTACCTCTTTTGAAATGCCTCAGTTTTTAATGGTTGATGCATCTTAAGGTCAAAACACTAACTATTAAGTTAGTATCCCGACCTTAATGTAGTGAAAGAGTTAAAAAAAATGAATCATTGAAATATCTGCAATAGCTGTTGAAAGACTTTTCAGATTTCCTTCAAACTTTTCTCCAGAAAAGTTTATTATTGAATTATCTAAGTCCCAATTTGTCAATTTTATTGAATAAACAGAGATATTCATCACAATCAGTAACTAAACAATTCTTCCGGTAGGTTGTTGACGGAGAGTGTTGGTGACATTGTTGACGGAGAGTGTTGGTGACATTGTTGACGGAGAGTGTTGGTGACATTGTTGACGGAGAGTGTTGGTGACATTGTTGACGGAGAGTGTTGGTGACATTGTTGACGGAGAGTGTTGGTGACATTGTTGACGGAGAGTGTTGGTGACATTGTTGACGGAGAGTGTTGGTGACATTGTTGACGGAGAGTGTTGGTGACATTGTTGACGGAGAGTGTTGGTGACATTGTTGACGGAGACTGTTGGTGACATTGTTGACGGAGAGTGTTGGTGACATTGTTGACGGAGAGTGTTGATGACATTGTTGACGGAGAGTGTTGGTGACATTGTTGACGGAGAGTGTTGGTGACATTGTTGACGGAGAGTGTTGGTGACATTGTTCACGGAGAGTGTTGGTGACATTGTTGACGGAGAGTGTTGGTGACATTGTTGACGGAGAGTGTTGGTGACATTGTTGACGGAGAGTGTTGGTGACATTGTTGACGGAGAGTGTTGGTGACATTGTTGACGGAGAGTGTTGGTGACATTGTTGACGGAGAGTGTTGGTGACATTGTTGACGGAGACTGTTGGTGACATTGTTGACGGAGATTGTTGGTGACATTGTTGACGGAGACTGTTGGTGACATTGTTGACGGAGACTGTTGGTGACATTGTTGACGGAGAGTGTTGGTGACATTGTTGACGGAGACTGTTGGTGACATTGTTGACGGAGACTGTTGGTGACATTGTTGACGGAGATTGTTGGTGACATTGTTGACGGAGAGTGTTGGTGACATTGTTGACGGAGACTGTTGGTGACACTGTTGACGGAGAGTGTTGGTGACATTGTTGACGGAGAGTGTTGGTGACATTATTGACGAAGACTGTTGGTGACATTATTGACGAAGACTGTTGGTGACACTGTTGACGGAGACTGTTGATGACATTATTGACGGAGACTATGACATTTTACTGTGACAACGTTTCGCTCTCCAGGAGCTTTGTCAAGCTGTTACAAACACCACAAGGACACAATCCATACCACGGGTGGGGTTAGAACCCGCGATCAGTCATAAAACTCCAGACCATAGAGGGGTATATATAGGTACAGAGTGAGGTGTGAAGCTGCCGCTGCCACCAGTACTATTACTAGTACTACTACTGTTACTTAAAACAGTTATACTTTACACTTCACTCTGTATCCATACATACCCTCTGTGTCCATGTATTGTTTGTAACGGCTTGACAAAGCTCCTGGAGAGCGAAACGTTGCCACAATAAACTGTTGTACTAGTTGCAATTATGTCCTTTTACCTGACATGTGAAAGTAGTCATGTTTGGCTCACAGCCGAAAAGGCCCGAGATCGATTGCCGATCAGAGCGAGACTTATAGGCAAGTTTCCTTGGACCAGCTGCCCTAGTTAACCTAGCAGTCAACAGGTACCTGGGTGATAGCCCATTATTTTGCATCTCATTCTGAGAGGCGGCAGTATGCCTCAGACTGGACTGGGTTTTAAAAATGAGCTTTAAAATGTATCTATACTTTGATACAGCTATGATAATACATAATGATACAGCTGACAACTTCCTCGCCGAGCCTTCTGTAACTGGCCAGGAACTTCCCGAGGAGTGAACGTGTTACACTATCTCTGCTCTTCTGTTTCTGAGTGACTCACGAAATGGTAGTATTAATCTTATAAACAAATCACTGAACGAAGGATTCGAACCCATACTGAGAATCCTGCAAGTTTTGAATCTACCAGACCAGTGCGTTATCCTTTGTATCACATCGCCCTAATTAGATTTCGCTAGTCATTCATAACAGCTTTGAAGGTACTTGTGCTAGAGCTTACCACTGCTGTGCTAATGTGAAATTCGTTGTTAAAACCTGCGTCTGTGGTCACAGTGGCATCCATGCTAATCTTCCTAGTGTATACAGAAATATATTTAGTTGGTTGAATCTTAATAGGCCATCATGACACTGTGGTTAGTTCACTAACCAGCTAGTCTGGAAACCGGTTTGCAATGCCATGGGTTCCAACTTTCTGAGTCGTGATGGACTTCATGAACTCCAAATCTACCTAAGTTGCACCCGTCAACTTCATTACTGTCAAACACTGCTGAAGCAAGTGGGAAGCTTAACAGTAACACATATTAATCACACCTAATACGTAATTCCCACAGAACACTACCAACAGCAGCTGACTCTTGTTGCTGAGCATGTTCACCTGGCGACAACGTCTTGTGAAAGTTTTAAGTCAACACTGACCGCTAAGTTCTACACAGAGCGAAATATCACTTGATAAAGTTCTATACAAGGTAAAAACATATCTTCATAAAGCTCTTCAATGAGCGAAACGTTGCCCTGATAAAACAAAATTTCAGCAAAGTTTGTCTTTTGTTGACAAACCTAATTAAAGCTGAAGCAAGTTAAATTACCATTTGACTTCATTCTTCATTGGTTATCACTGTAAACGCTGACATTCATTATTATCAGTGTTATAACAATATTAATGGCATTGTTATTTATTGTGTAATGTATAGTGTTATTACAATGTTCTTATTAACACAGTAATTTACTAAAAATATAAAATAAATAAAACAATAGAAGAAAAAGAAATGTATGTTTTGGGCTTACACAAGGAGGCTCTCTTAGTCTGCTGAAGAGGGACTCAGTTCTGAAAAATAAAGGCCATAATACAGTGGATGTTTGGAACCATCCACGACTGTTATACCACAAGTATGTGAGGATGTTTGGGACCATCCACGACTGTTATACCACAAGTATGTGAGGATGTTTGGGGCCATCCACGACTGTTATACCACAAGTATGTGAGGATGTTTGGGACCATCCAGGACTGTTATACCACAAGTATGTGAGGATGTTTGGGACCATCCACGACTGTTATACCACAAGTATGTGAGGATGTTTGGGACCATCCACGGCTGTTATACCACAAGTATGTGAGGATGTTTGGGACCATCCAGGACTGTTATACCACAAGTATGTGAGGATGTTTGGGACCATCCAGGACTGTTATACCACAAGTATGTGAGGATGTTTGGGACCATCCAGGACTGTTATACCACAAGTATGTGAGGATGTTTGGGACCATCCACGGCTGTTATACCACAAGTATGTGAGGATGTTTGGGACCATCCAGGACTGTTATACCACAAGTATGTGAGGATGTTTGGGACCATCCACGGCTGTTATACCACAAGTATGTGAGGATGTTTGGGACCATCCAGGACTGTTATACCACAAGTATGTGAGGATGTTTGGGACCATCCACGGCTGTTATATCACAAGTATGTGAGACACTGGGAGAGATGGTTGTCGCTCTGTTTCCTGGCTCAGTTGTGGCTGAATAATTGATCACAACATCGTTCATAGGTTCCTGTATCCTTGAACAGTGTTCACTTACACTTCTGCGATAGAAATCATTGAAGACATAAACCACATCTGAATCAATTATATTTATACTTGATTACCGCCATTCTCAGGCAGTTACACACGAAATACCACGATGCTACTCTTTCTGAGCTGACGTCAACGAGATCCGAACCCGTTATCTCGCTCCATGATACAGCATCAGAGCTTGCTTTCATGTGTGTCAGGGAAGGGTTTACTCGAGCTATATCCTCTTAGATCCTCCTTCTCTCTACCTCATCCCTTACAATCCAATCTCGTTTCCACTGATCGTGTTCTAGTTCATCAGGTATCACTGATCGTGTTCAACTCTGGTTCCTCAGGTATCACTGATCGTGTTCAACACTGGTTCCTCAGGTATCACTGATCGTGTTCAACACTGGTTCCTCAGGTATCACTGATCGTGTTCAACTCTGGCTTATCAGGTATCACTGATCATATTCAGCTCTGGTTCATTAGGTATCACTGATCATGTTCAACTCTGGTTCATCAGGTATCACTGATCATGTTCAACACTGGTTCATCAGGTATCACTGATCATGTTCAACTCTGGTTCATCAGGTATCACTGATCATGTTCAACTCTGGTTCATCAGGTATCACTGATCATGCTCAACTCTGGCTCATCAGGTATCACTGATCATGTTAAACACTGGTCCATCAGGTATCACTGAACATGTTCAACTCTGGATCATCAGGTATCACTGAGAGAGAAATTTTTCTTCCTGTATTGAGCTTCAACAGCGCTGTATAGCCCTTGTGGTTTAGCGCTTCTTTTTTATAATAATAATAATAATAATAATAATAATAATAATAATAATAATAATAATAATAATAATAATAATAATAACTGATCTTCAAGAATTCTCTCCGACAGATTTTCCACGAATTCCCGTAGATTTTTAATAATAAACAAATACGTATATATATATATATATATATATATATATATATATATATATATATATATATATATATATATATATTATTGTAACCACGAACGAGTGGTATTGATCAATGATGCTTTAAACCACAGGACCACCCAACCCTGTGGATCCTGTGGTTTAAAGCGTCATGTGGTTCTCGCTTACCATGAGGCAGGCCAGTACAACATGGTTTCGAATCCTTGAGTAGCGCAGTGTTGTTATTGATATGTATATATATATGTATATATATATATATATATATATAATTATATATGATTATATATATATATATATGTATATATAATTTATATATATATATATATATATATATATATATATATATATATATATATATATATATGTCGTGCCGAATAGGCAGAACTTGCGATCTTGGCTTAAATAGCAACGCTCATCTTGCCATATAGGACAAGCGAAAATTTGTGTATGCAATAATTTCGCCAAAATCATTCTGAACCTAACGAATAAAATATATTTCATTGTGTTTGTTTAGTATTAAATTACTGTAAACAAATCTAAAATATATTTAGTTGGGTTAGGCTAAAATAAATTGCTCTTGTTATAATAAGGTTAGGTAAGTTTTCTAAAATTCTTTTGGTGCAAAACTATAAATTTTTACGTTAACATTAATAAAAAAAATATATCTTTAAACGTATAAGAGAAAATTTTCAAAAGCACTTAATTTTAAATGAGTTCTTGCTAATTGACCAGTTTTACATATTCGACACGACATATATATATATTTATATATATATATATATATATATATATATATATATATATATATATATATATATATATGTGTATATATATATATATATATATATATATATATATATATATATATATATATATATATATATATATATATATATATATATATGTATATATATATATATATATATATATATATATATATATATATATATATATGTATATATATATATATATATATATATATATATATATATATATATGTATTTATATACATATATATTTTATATATATATATATATATATATATATATATATATATATATATATATATATATATATATATATATATATATGATATATATATATATTTATATATGATATGTATATATATATATATATATATATATATATATATATATATATATATATATATATATATATATATATATATATATATTATTTTCTCTTCTGGTTCCTCTATTCTCATTCTCCTTTCCATTCCCTCCCATCCTCCCTGACTTCTTGCTTCATTCCTTCCCTCTTTCCCGCACTGAAGTAAACATGGAGGAAAATGGGCTAAATAATTACAGTTGCTCTAAATAATCGCCGTTTATGATGAATGTCTTAGTAGATAATGATGAGTTACGTACAGTGTCAGGAGCAGCTGTTACAGGTGGCTTAGGTTCCAGGTGGTGCAGCTGGTGGTAGGCAAAACCATTTATACGTATTGCACTATCACCATCTACTAGAGAGAGAGAGAGAGAGAGAGAGAGAGAGAGAGAGAGAGACTATAGCAGAGAGGAAGATAATCTCTCTCTCTCTCACTCCTCTCAGGAAGAAGAACCAGGAAGACATGATGAAGGAAGGAAGAAGAACGTTGCATAATGAACGCAGTAAAGCCAGGGGATAAGTGCTAACAACCAGCCCCAGCAGCGCCATAACCTACATGCGGCCACTGAGTGAATTAACTTATGAAAACACTGTGTGTGAGGTGCACATGTAGTGAGGTGCACATGTAGTGAAGTGCACATGTATAGTGAGGTGCACATGTAGTGAGGTGCACATGTAGTGAAGTGCACATGTAGTGAGGTGCACATGTAGTGAGGTGCACATGTATAGTGAGGTGCACATGTAGTGAGGTGCACATGTATAGTGAGGTGCACATGTAGTGAGGTGCACATGTAGTGAAGTGCACATGTAGTGAGGTGAACATGTAGTGAGGTGCACATGTAGTGAGGTGCACATGTAGTGAGGTGCACATGTATAGTGAGGTGCACATGAAGTGAGGTGCACATGAAGTGAGGTGCACATGCAGTCATGTGCACATGCAGTCAGGTACACATGCAGAGAGGTGCACATTCAAAGAGGTGCACATGAAGAGAAGTGCATATGCAGTTAGGTGCACATGAAGTAAGGTGCACATCCTGCCTCACTTCATGTACGTACTCTGACCTGTTATACTTCCTTAGTTCAATCACAGACTAAAACCTGTTATTCTACCTTAGTCACTTTACAGGGAAAGAGACTGCTATCCTCGGTTCATTTACACGCAGAGAACTGCTATCCTTCCTCGGTTCATTTACACGCAGAGAGCTGCTATCCTTCCTCGGTTCATTTACACGCAAAGAGCTGCTATCCTTCCTCGGTTCATTTACACGCAGAGAGCTGCTATCCTTCCTCAGTTCATTTACACGCAGAGAGCTGCTATCCTTCCTCAGTTGACTTACTCGCCGTGATCTGCTATCCTTCCTCAGTTTACTTACACGCAGAGAGCTGCTATCCTTCCTCGGTTTACTTACACGCAGGGAGCTGCTATCCTTCCTCAGTTTACTTACACGCAGAGAGCTGCTATCCTTCCTCAGTTTACTTACACGCAGGGAGCTGCTATCCTTCCTCAGTTTACTTACACGCAGGGAGCTGCTATCCTTCCTCAGTTTACTTACACGCAGAGAGCTGCTATCCTTCCTCAGTTTACTTACACGCAGAGAGCTGCTATCCTTCCTCGGTTTACTTACACGCAGGGAGCTGCTATCCTTCCTCAGTTTACTTACACGCAGAGAGCTGCTATCCTTCCTCAGTTTACTTACACGCAGGGAGCTGCTATCCTTCCTCAGTTTACTTACACGCAGAGAGCTGCTATCCTTCCTCAGTTTACTTACACGCAGAGAGCTGCTATCCTTCCTCAGTTTACTTACACGCAGAGAGCTGCTATCCTTCCTCGGTTTACTTACACGCAGGGAGCTGCTATCCTTCCTCAGTTTACTTACACGCAGAGAGCTGCTATCCTTCCTCAGTTTACTTACACGCAGGGAGCTGCTATCCTTCCTCAGTTTACTTACACGCAGAGAGCTTCTATCCTTCCTCAGTTCATTTACACGCAGGGAGCTGCTATCCTACCTCAGTTCATTTACACGCAGAGAGCTGCTATCCTTCCTCAGTTCATTTACACGCAGGGAGCTGCTATCCTTCCTCAGTTCATTTACACGCAGGGAGCTGCTATCCTTCCTCAGTTCATTTACACGCAGAGAGCTGCTATCCTTCCTCAGTTTACTTACACGCAGAGAGCTGCTATCCTTCCTCAGTTCATTTGCACGCAGAGAGCTGCTATCCTACCTTGGTTAATTTATACGCAGAGCTGCTATCCTACCTTGGTTAATTTACACGCAGAGCTGCTATCCTACCTTGGTTAATTTACACGCAGAGCTGCTATCCTACCTTGGTTAATTTACACGCAGAGCTGCTATCCTACCTTGGTTAATTTACACGCAGAGCTGCTATCCTACCTCCTCGCAGAGTTAAATATTGTGTCAACATTATTCAGAGATTACGAAAAGACGAGGTGTGTTGTTGTTGTTGTTGTTGTTGTTGTTGTTGTTGTTGTTGTTGTTGTTGTTGTTATTGTTGTTGTTAGTGTTATCTAGAGCTGTGTTGTATACTAGACACATCACCCCCGCTCACCGGGTCTCTCCACGTTTCACACCACGTTCAGAAACGTGCTGGTTTTATTGTTCGTAAGGAGACAGTTGCAGTTCTACTGGACTTTTGTATAAGTACCGGCACACAGCAGCCTTCAACAAGTCACACTCGGATGGCTGGAATAAGAGAGTGAGCCAAGACGTGGTAGTGAGTGACAGTGAGGTCTGGAACAAGTGTTCCTTTAGATCCAAGCGTCCTTGATGTTTTCTGGCAGGATCCTAGGAAGGGAGAGGGTAAATCCAATTCCTTGGTTAGAAAGTATTTTAGCACTTGTTACTACTGTAGCCTGACCAGTAACACTTAGTTTATTGCCACTATAACTTGCTTAACTATCAAAACTTTGAGACCAAGTTCCTGGACGCATTTAAAGCTTCAGTAATCTTTTGAGTTCCACCCTCATGGTGGGTATGGGTACATAATCAATATATTAAACTAAGTTTCCGAAGAAAGGATCCAATCCCAAGGCAGTGAGGCAGTAGTTGCACTAGTGCTGCCTCACTAGTTGTTACCACCTCATGTGACCAATAATGGTTAACAAGACTTGAAAAGTGGCCGATCACAAGTACTGTTAATTAAATATCTTAGCACGTAGGTGTGTGTGTGTGTGTGTGTGTGTGTGTGTGTGTGTGTGTGTGTGTGTGTGTGTGTGTGTGTGTGTGTACTCACCTATTTGTGATTGCAGGGGTCGATTCATAGCACCTGACCTCTCCTTTTCACTGATCGCTATTAGGTCCTCTCTCTCCCTGCTCCATGAGCTTTATCATACCTTGCCTTAAAGCTAAGTATGGTTCCTTGCCAGACTATTTCACTTCCTGACAACTCTATGATTAAAGAAATAATTCCTAACATCTCTTTGACTCGTCTGAGTCCTCAACTTCCAACTGTGACTCCTTATTTCTATGCCACTTCTCTGGAACATCCTGTCTCTATCCAAACCATACCACGGGCGGGGATTGAACTCGTGATCAGAGAGTCTCAAAACTCCAGACCGTCGCTTTAGCCACTGGACCAGCTAGCCACAATAAGATTCGTCCAACTAGGTATATTTCTACACCATAGGAAGGTTAGCATAGGCACCACTGTGACCACAAATGCAAGTTTTTACAGCCGAATCTCCAGCTAGCGTGGCCGTGACGAACTCTAGCTCAAGTCCCCTCAATGCCGTGAATATGACTCACGAAATCGTAATGACACGATTGCAAACAAACCATACCACAGGCGGGATTGAACCCGCGGTCATAGAGTCAATACGATTTCGTGAGTCATGTTGACGGCATTGAGGGGACTTGAGCTAGAGTTCGTCACGGCCACGCTAGCTGGAGATTCGTCTGTAAAAACTTGCATTTGTGGTCACAGTGGTGCCTGTGCTAACCTTCCTATGGTGTAGAAATATACCTAGTTGGAAGAATCTTATTGTGGCTAGCTGGTCCAGTGGCTAACGCGACGGTCTGGAGTTTTGAGACTCTCTGACAGCGGGTTCAATCCCGCCCGTGATATGGTTTGTTTGCAATCGTGTTATTACGATTTCATGAGTCATGTCTCTATCCACCTTGTCAATTCCTCGAAATATTTTGTATGTCGTTATCATGTCTCCCCTAACCCTCCTGTCCTCCAGTGTCGTCAGACCGATTTCCCTTAACCTTTCTTCGTAGGGCATTCCCCTAAGCTCTGGAACTATTTTTGTCGCAAACATTTTCACTTTCTCTAATTTCTCTACTTGCTTGACCAGTTGTGGATTCCAAACTGGTGCTGCATTTCCAGTATCGGCCTGACGTACATGGTATACAGAGTCTTACTGAGGTATCGGAACGCTATTCTCAGGTTTGCCAGGCACCCATATGCTGAAGCAGTTATCTGGTTGATGTGCGCCTCGGGAGATGTCCTCGGTATTATACTCACTCCAAGATCCTTTTCCTTGAGTGAGGTTTGCAGTCTTTGGCCACTTAGCCCGTACTCTGTCTGCGGTCTTCTTTACCTTTCCCTGATCTTCATGACTTTGCATTTGGCGGGGTTAAATTCAAAGAACCAGTTGCTGGACCAGGCTTTCAGCCTGTCCAGGTCTCTTTGTAGTCCTGCCTGATCCTCATCAGATTTAATTCTCCTCATTAACCTCCCATCATCTGTAAACAGGGACACTTGTGAGTCTATCCCTTCCGTCATGTCATTCATATGCGTATACCAAAAACAGCACTAGTCCTAGGACTGACCCCTGTGGAACCCCACTCGTCACAGCCCCCCACTCTGACACTTCATCACGCACTATGTTTTGTTGTTGCCTCCCTGACATGCACTCCCTAATCTATTGTAGTGTACTTCCTGATATGCCTGCATGATCCTCTAACTTTTGCACTAATCTCGTGTGGAATTGTGTCGAAAGCTTTCTTGTAGTCCAAGAAAATGGAATCTACCCACCCTCTCTCTCTCTCTCTCTCTCTCTCTCTCTCTCTCTCTCTCTCTCTCTCTCTCTCTCTCTCTCTCTCTTGTCTCGCTTCTCTTATCCTGTCACAAAACTCCAGTAAGTCTGTAACACAGGATTTCCGCTTTCCTGAAACCGTGCTGGTTGTCGTGTAGAAGTATGCTCCTTTCTAGGTGCTCCGCCACTCTCTTCCTGATAATCTTCTCCATGACTCTGCATACTATACATGTCAGTGACTATGGTCTGTAGCTTAATGCCTCATGTCTATCATCTTTCATAAAAATTAGGACTACATTTGCCGTCTTCCACGCCTCAGGTAGTTGCCCAGTTTAAATGGATGTGCTGAAGCTTGTTATTAGTGGCACACACAGCGTCTTTGTTCCCTCTCTGAGGACCCACAGAAAGATGATGTCCGGTCCTACCGCCTTTGAAGTATCTAGTTCACTTAGCAACATCTTCACCTCCTCCTCGGTTGTGTGAGTTTCGTCCAGGACTTGTTGGCGTATCCCTTGTTGGTGTAC
Organism: Cherax quadricarinatus; assembly: GCF_038502225.1. Lineage (NCBI taxonomy): Eukaryota > Metazoa > Arthropoda > Malacostraca > Decapoda > Parastacidae > Cherax > Cherax quadricarinatus. Next base: position 15,863,338 of record NC_091356.1, on the reverse strand, counting down.
CTCCCTATTTCTATCATATACAGTAGTGCACCAACACACTACGGGTGTTCTCACTATGATTCTATCATATACAGTAGTTTAGCAACGCACTGTGGGTGTTCTCACTGTGTTTCTATCATATACAGTAGTGTAGCAGCACATTGTGGGTGTTCTCACTATGTTTCATACAGTAGTGTAGTGGCATACTGCGGCTGTTCTCACTATGTTTCTATTATATACAGTAGTGTAGCAGCACATTGCGGGTGTTCTCACTATGTTTCATACAGTAGTGTAGTGGCATACTGCGGCTGTTCTCACTATGTTTCTATTATATACAGTAGTGTAGCAGCACAGTGCGGGTGTTGTCACTATGTTTCTATCATATACAGTAGTTTAGCGACGCACTGTGGGTGTTCTCACTGTGTTTCTATCATATACAGTAGTGTAGCAGCACACTGCGGGTGTTCTCACTATATTTCTCTCATATACAGTAGTGTAGGAAGACACTGCGGATGTTCTCATTATGTTTCTATCATATACAGTAGTGTAGCAGCACACTGCGGGTGTTCCTGAATTTATTAACAGATAAATCTTAATGCTGGTGACGGGCTTTTGATGCAAAATGTTGGAGCTATTTTCCAGCTCCTATTTTCAAATCTGACTTCCTCCGATTTCCCAGGTGCTATGTGTCCCTTAGGGTTTAACACTCCCTTGTCAATATAATAAGCAACCACAACAGCAACAACAATAATAAAACCATAATAATAATATTAATAATAATAATAAAAATTTAGTCAATATTTCATCCAATGAATCAGTCACTGTGTTAAGCTGAGCATCACTCACAGTGTTAAGCTGAGCATCAATCACTGTGTTAAGCTGAGCATCAATCACTGTGTTAAGCTGAGCATCAATCACTGTGTTAAGCAGAGCATCACTCACAGTGTTAAGCTGATCATCAATCACTGAGTTAGGCTGAGCATCTATCACTGTGTTAAGCATAGCATCAATCACTGTGCTAAACAGAGCATCAATCACTGTGTTAAGCTGATCATCAATCACTGTGTTAGCAGTGCATCAATCACTGTGTTAAGCTGAACATCAATCACTATGTTAAGCAGAGCCTCAATCACTGTGTTAAGCAGAGCATCAATCACTGTGTTAAGCTGATCATCAATCACTGTGTTAGCAGTGCATCAATCACTGTGTTAAGTAGAGCATCAATCACTGTGTTAAGCAGAGCATCAATCACAGTGTTAAGCTGATCATCAATCACTGTGTTAAGCTGATCATCAATCACTGTGTTAAGCTGATCATCAATCACTGTGTTAGCAGTGCATCAATCACTGTGTTAAGCTGATCATCAATCAGTGGTGTTGCTAGACTTAAGTAAATGAAGGTACAGACGTAGATGGTGTTGCTAGACTTGACGTAAGTGAAGGTACAGACGTATATGGTGTAGGAAGACCTTCACTCCCTGTAACAATTGTTTAGAAATGGGAGCTCCTCGAGATACGTCAACAATTTTGAGTTCTCAAGACAAGATCAGTGGATGTGACTGCTGTCTTCCTTCCACTGTCGGCTCATCTCTAATAAGCTCAAGAATACAGCAGCGACCAGAACGCAGCTACAGCAGACAAAGAAATATAGAGGTTACCAAGATGTGGAACCAGAATGTGCAAGTCGCTGAAGGCGAAGAAGAAAAGATGAATTTAATTTAGCTACCCGATAAAACATTCGTTCCAGGTAACCATGACTGAGAACACTGAACAGTAAACAAAGCGTGAGATAAAACAACTTAAACAATGCAAAACAAGTTCACTGTTGATTACCCTTGCCTTATCAGGAGGAAGTTAGGTTGGATTAAGATTGATTCGATAGGAAAAAGGACTTGATTGAGATGGACCTGCCTAGTATGGACCAATTGGCCTGCTGCAGTGTTCCTCCTTTCTTATGTTCTTATGATGACCCGCCACTGGAACCTTCCTTAACAAATTAAAATTGAATCATGGAAGGAGTCGATATGGAAGTGAACTCCTTTACTACAGCTAAACATTAGGAAAGGACTGCGTCCAGGATGTGATACCTTAATCCATACCAGGAGGTCGAGTAAACATCAGCAACTATAAATCCGCCCAACTCGTGATTCCTAGAGGCCTGACAGTTGAAGTTAAACTTTCTGGGAATCTTGGGAATTTCAGGATAAAAATAAATACATGTGGTTTCCTCATACCCTCAACGCGTTAATCAACACCTAAATTAATACGTCAGTGCGTTAGTCAGTTCACAGATCATCACATCACTGTGCCAACAAGCTAATGAACTAACATGTCAACTATTGCATCAATCAGTAGATCACATCAGTGTTGATAAATGGCTCAGAGACCCGACAAGTTGATAAATTCGACACATGTGCAACATTTGGGTATCTTTAATGAGGAAACGTCGATCACATCGACTCAAGGCTGAGGGACTGATTACCTCAAACTCATCCTGTTCTTCACCATTCTCCTTTGTATGGACTGATGAAGCCACTGCGTGGCGAAACGTTTCCTCATTAAAGTTACCCAAATGTTGTACATGTGTCTATTTTATCAGATCACATCAGCATATCAATTAGAGTTCCTCAGTAAGCTCCAAGAGGCTCCTCCACTTGAGAGTGACTGGAGGCTCCTTCAACCTCTCCCCAGTATCATTATCCTATTTTGGCTATATTCTAAGTTTCCAAAACTTCGTCAGAATAATCAATGTACCGCCTCAGTGTCTCCAAGATTTTCCCTTACGGTCTCCAATATCTCCTTGGAGGAGGGCAAGTTCTTCAGCAACACAGAGGCCACTCTAAAAGTTCCTATCTTCCTGGAAACTCAGCTTCGTGCAGCTTCAGGTGCGCTCTAAGAGAACCTTAGCTTAACTTTTGTCTCCTCAACTCTCTACCAGGAGTTGGGTTCTCCGAAAATAATTTTTTTTTTAATTGGATGGACATATTAGTTCTGGTGTAAAATTATCTCGCATACCTATGATGATACAATCATCTTACTCAAACTGTAATGATACCATCATAACAAGATGCCTAAAGGGTGTCCTAATCCTAGAATACCTGAGACGGATATCAACAGCATATGCTGCATTTACTGAAGTAGAAACATGTAAGATTTATCTGTAATCTTACAAGTTCATGAGAGAAATGAAAGAACAGTATGTAAGACATATAATAAATGTCTTACAAACTGGGAGCCAGACTTAAAAGACAAGGATTACATCAGGGAATCCAGAAGGACCTTACCAGATCTGAAAGACTCGTAATATATGAAGAATGTCACCTTTCAGACTTTCATGTCTTCCAGCCTTCTAAAAAAATGTCTTCCAGCCTTCTAAATGGATATCTTCCAGCCTTCTAAATTGATGTCTTCAGCCTTCTAAAAGGATGTCTTCCAGCCGTCTAAAAGGATGTCTTCTAACCTTCAAAAAAGATGTCTTCCAGCCTTTTCAAGGATGTCTTTCAGCCTTTTCAAGGATGTCTTTCAGCCTTCTCAAGAATGTCTTTCAGCCTTTTCAAGGATGTCTTCCGGTCTTCTCAAGAATGTCTTCCAGCCTTCTCAAGGATGTCTTTCGGCCTTCTCAAGAATGTCTTTCAGCCTTTTCAAGGGTGTTTTTCAGCCTTCTTAAGAATGTCTTCCAACCTTCTCAAGGATGTCTTTCGGCCTTCTCAAGAATGTCTTTCAGCCTTTTCAAGGATGTTTTTCAGCCTTCTTAAGAATGTCTTTCAGCCTTCTCAAGAATGTCTTCCAGCTTTCTTAAAGGATGTCTTCCGGCCTTTTCATGAATGTTTCCCAGTCTTCTCAAGAATGTCTTCCAGCCTTCTCGAGGACGTCTTCCAACCTTCTAAAAGGATGTCTTTCAACCTTCTCAAGAATATATTACAGCCTTCTTAAAGGATGTCTTCTAGCCTTTTCAAGGATGTGTCCCAGGCTTCTAAAAGAATGTTTTCAAGTCTTCTCAAGAATGTATTCCAGCCTTCTCAAGAATGTCTTCCAGCCTTCTCAAGAATGTCTTCCAGCCTTCTTAAAGGATGTCTTCCGGCCTTTTCATGAATGTTTTCCAGTCTTCTCAAGAATGTCTTCAAGCCTTCTCAAGGATGTCTTCCAGCCTTCTCAAGAATGTCTTCCAGTGTTCTCAAGAATGTCTTCCAACCTTCTCAAGAATGTCTTCCAACCTTCTCAAGAATTTCTTTCAGTCTTCTCAAGAATGTCTTTCAGTCTTCTCAAGAATGTCTTTCACCCTTTTCAACAATGTTTCATGGCCTTCTCAAGAATCACAATAGCTGACGAGTGTTGCTAGGATAACTTAACTCGTGTTCTCTACTAACTGTTCTTGATTATATTATTAAATATTCTTTTGAACGAGGAAGAAGAAACTAGTCTCCCTCATTAATAACTACCACTAATGTGAGTCTTACGGAGTTTGAAGCAGCACCAGGAACAGCACAGGCAGCAATAACAACAACAACACCAAACATGTTCTTCTCATGTTGACTTGAGAGCCTATACAGCCTTTTCCAATACATTTTCTATCATGCTAACAGTAAACCAGCTTCATCCAGTGCTCCGTGAATCACTACAACTCACCACCGCAAGCTTCATGCAGTGTCCATGAACCACAACAACCCACCACCACCAGCTTCATCCAGTGCTTCATAAACCACAACAACCCACCACCACCAGCTTCATCCAGTGCTTCATACAGCACCACAACCCACCACCACTAGCTTCAACCGGTGCTTCCTGAATCACCACAACCCACCACCACCAGCTTCATCCAGTGCTCCAAGAACCACCACGACCCACCACCATCCCCAGCTTCATCCAGTGCTCCGTGAACCATTGGCAACGTCTGCTTGTGTTCCAGTAACAGTGAGAATGTTAGCCTGTGTTCTTGGAACACTATGAACGTCTCCTTGTGTTCCAATATCACTAGGAATGTCTTCGTGTGCTCCAGTAACATAGGATACGTCTATGTGTGTTCCATTAACACTGGGAACGTCTGCCTGTGTTCCAGCAACACTGGGAACGTCTGCTTGTGCTCCAGTAACACTGGGATCGTCTGCATGTTTTTCAGCAACACTGGGAATGTCTGCTTGTGTTCCATTAAGACTAGGAACGTTTGCGCGTGTTCCAGTAGCATTGGGAATGTCTGCTCATTCAGTGGCCCTGGCCCCGTCTCATTGAGTGGTCCTGACCACTGTTTCATTGAGTGGTCCTGGTCACCGTCTCATTGGGTGGTCCTGGCCACTGTCTCACTGAGTGGTCCTGGCCACTGTCTCATTGAGTGGTCCTGGCCACTGTCTCACTGAGTGGTCCTGACCACTGTTTCATTGAGTGGTCCTGGTCACCGTCTCATTGGGTGGTCCTGGCCACTGTCTCACTGAGTGGTCCTGGCCACTGTCTCATTGAGTGGTCCTGGCCACTGTCTCACTGAGTGGTCCGGACCACTGTCTAATTGAGTGGTCCTGGCCACTGTCTCACTGAGTGGTCCTGACCACTGTCTCACTGATTGGTCCTGACCACTGTCACAATGAGTGGTCCTGACTACTGTCTCACTGAGTGGTCCTGACCACTCTCACACTGAGTGGTCCTGGCCAACGTCTCACTAAGTAGTCCTGATCACTGTCTCACTGAGTAGTCATGGCCACTGTCTCACTGAGTGGTCCTGGCCACCGTCTCATTGAGTGGCCCTGGCCACTGTCTCATTGAGTGGTCCTGGCCACTGTCTCATTGAGTGGTCCTGGCCACCGTCACACTGAGTGGTCCTGACCACTGTCACACTGAGTGGTCTTGACCACTGTCTCACTGAGTGGTCCTGACCACTGTCACACTGAGTGGTCCTGACCACTGTCTCACTGAGTGGTGCTGACCACTGTCACACTGAGTGGTCCTGACCACTGTCACACTGAGTGGTTCTGACCACTGTCTCACTGAGTGGTCCTGACCACTGTCACACTGAGTGGTCCTGACCACTGTCTCACTGAGTGGTCCTGACCACTGTCACAATGAGTGGTCCTGACTACTGTCTCACTGAGTGGTCCTGACCACTGTCACACTGAGTGGTCCTGACCACTGTCTCACTGAGTGGTCCTGACCACTGTCACACTGAGTGGTCCTGACCACTGTCTCACTGAGTGGTCCTGACCACTGTCACACTGAGTGGTCCAGACCACTGTCTCACTGAGTGGTCCTGACCACTGTCACAATGAGTGGTCCTGACTACTGTCTCACTGAGTGGTCCTGACAACTGTCACACTGAGTGGTCCTGACCACTGTCTCACTGAGTGGTCCTGACCACTGTCACACTGAGTGGTCCTGACCACTGTCTCACTGAGTGGTCCTGACCACTGTCACAATGAGTGGTCCTGACTACTGTCTCACTGAGTGGTCCTGACCACTGTCTCACTGAGTGGTCCTGACCACTGTCACACTGAGTGGTCCTGACCACTGTCTCACTGAGTGGTCCTGACCACTGTCTCACTGAGTGGTCCTGACCACTGTCACACTGAGTGGTCCTGACCACTGTCACACTGAGTGGTCCTGACCACTGTCACACTGAGTGGTCCTGACCACTGTCTCACTGAGTGGTCCTGACCACTGTCACACTGAGTGGTCCTGACCACTGTCTCACCGAGTGATCCTGACCACTGTCTCACTGAGTGGTCCTGACCACTGTCACACTGAGTGGTCCTGACCACTGTCTCACTGAGTGGTCCTGACCACTGTCTCACTGAGTGGTCCTGACCACTGTCACACTGAGTGGTCCTGACCACTGTCTCACTGAGTGGCCCTGACCACTGTCACACTGAGTGGTCCTGACCACTGTCTCACTGAGTGGTCCTGACCACTGTCTCACTGAGTGGTCCTGACCACTGTCTCACCGAGTGATCCTGACCACTGTCTCACTGAGTGGTCCTGACCACTGTCACACTGAGTGATCCTGACTAGGGATGTATCGGATGTGAAAATTTAGGTATGGCGGATGCGGATGTGTATTCGGATGTCTTACTTATTTAGCGGATGTGGCTGAAAATGCGGATATCTGCTTACAGTACAATTCGGATGCGGATTTTGCAGGATAGTCATGGAACACCATTTTTTTTTTTTTTTTACCGTGACAGATACTCTTGTTGAGTGAGGCACGATAATGTAGTAATTCTAGGAGACTTTAACTTTAGTCATATTGATTGGAATTTCATGACTGGGAATTTAGAATCATACGACTTCTAAGAAGTAGTTCAGGATTGTTTTTTGAAGCAGTTTGTGACAGAACCTACAAGGGGAAATAACCTGCTTGACTTAGTTCTGGCAAACAATGAATCCCTTGTTAATAATTTAGAAGTTTCAGAGGAACTCGGTGCTAGCGACCACAAATCAATTACATTTAGCATTGAATAGAAGTACGATAGCAGCGATAACTCAGTAACAGTCCCAGATTTTCGCTTAGCAGATTACGATGGGCTTAGAGAACACTTATCATCTGTTGACTGGGGTAACGAAGAGAGCTATCAATATGACAGTTTTCTGAACACTATACATGCTGCTCAAAGAACGTTTATCTCATATAAAGAAATTAGATCAAATAGAAATGACACAAAATGGGTGAATAATAGGCTGAAATATCTACTATGGCATAAGAAAGGAATTTATAGGCGTATCAAAAGAGGTGAGGGTCATCTTATGAATCAGTATATTGACATTAAGAGGGACGTTAAAAAGGGGATAAGAAAAGCTAAAAGGGACTATGAAATTAAAGTTGCTAGGGATTCTAAAACTAACCCAAAAAGTTTTTTCCAGGTCTATAGAACAAAAGTTAGAGATAAGATAGGTCCCCTTAAAAATAACCATGGACATCTTACTGACAAAGAGAATGAAATGTGCTCGATTTTAAATAATTATTTTCTCTCGGTTTTTACACAGGAAGACACTAACAATATTCCAGTAATTAATTTCTATAGTGGGCCAGAAGAAGATAAATTATGTAACATCACAGTCACTAGTGAAATGGTTGTGAAGCAGATAGACAGACTGAAGCAAAATAAGTAGCCGGGTTCTGATGAGGTTTTTACAAGGGTTCTTAAGGAATGCAAAATGGTACTCTGTGAACCATTAACTAATATTTTTAATTTATCTCTTCAAACAGGTGTAGTGTCTGATATGTGGAAGATGGCTAATGTAATTCCTATTTTTAAAACAGGGGACAAGTCGTTACCGTCAAATTACCGCCCAATAAGCCTGACCTCAAATGTAGGCAAATTACTAGAGTCAATTATAGCTGAGATTATAAGAAGCCATCTCGATAAGTATAGCTTGATTAATAATACTCAGCATAGATTCACAAGAGGCCGGTCTTGTCTAACTAATTTATTAACTTTCTTAAGTATAGCTTTTGAGGCTGTTGACCACGATAAAGAATTTGATATTATTTACTTAGATTGTAGTAAGGCTTTTGATAGAGTTCCGCACCAAAGACTATTAAAGAAAGTGGCAGTTCATGGCATTGGGGGAAGGGTGCTCTCATGGATCGAGTCATGGCTCACAGACAGGAAGCAGAGAGTGTCCATAAATGGGGTTAAATCCGAGTGGGGATCTGTAACAAGTGGCTCTCCACAGGGATCAGTCTTGGGCCGTTGTTGTTTATAATATATATCAATGATCTTAATGAAGGAATTACTAGTGATATGAGCAAATTCGCCGATGACACAAAGATAGGTAGGATAATTGATTCAAACGTAGATGTTAGGGAACTTCAGGAGGATTTAAACAAGCTATATTCTTGGTCAGAAAAGTGGCAGATGCAGTTCAATGTAGATAAATACAAGGTTCTGAAGCTCGGGAGTATCCATAACCCTAGCACTTATAAGTTAAATAGTGTAGAACTTAGCCATACAGATTGCGAAAAGGACTTGGGGGTTATGGTGAGCAGCAACCTTAAACCAGGACAGCAGTGCCTAAGCGTACGTAATAAGGGAAATAGATTATTGGAATTTATTTCAGAAATTGTGTAAAAACAAAGATGAATAGGAAAAATGTGCAGAAGAAAAAACATATGATGGTATTTTATGCTAACAGTCGAAGTGCAAGAAATAAAATTAATGAACTACGTTTGGTAGCATGTGCTGGGAACTTTGATATCATTGCATTAACTGAAACGTGGTATGATTTAAAGAGTCGGGATATGACTGCTGAGTGTAATATTCAAGGGTTTAAGTTGTTTCATGTGGATAGATGTAGTGGGAAGGGGGGAGGAGTTGCATTGTATGTTCGAGAAAATATTAATTGTTGCATAAAAACAGGTATAAAAATAGATGGAACAGTAACAGAATCTGTTTTGGTAGAGTTTGTAGAGGGTCAAAAAGAAACTAATTCTAGGTGCAATGTACGGACCTCCCAGCTTGGATCACGATAGAGGGAGACTTCTTTGGGACGAAATTGTTAGGGCTTCTAGACACAATAACATAGTGATAGTAGGGGACTTTAACTTTAGTCAAATTGACTGGGACAGAGCTTTTCACCGTGGCTGCCTGGGACTTTACAATGTTTATAGATCCATCTACCAACTTTTCCTGTTTTTCCTTTATCACACATTTTGTGTGCTATTACACGAAAGTCTGTGTATACTACATTTGCATTTTATTTATTCTCAACAGCATCCAGGACCTTGTCATAGTGCTCCAGTAGCTGGGACAGGCAGGAGCGACCTGCTCTAAACCCGTGTTGCCCTGGGTTGTGTAATTGATGGGTATCTAGGTGGTTGGCGATCTTCCTTCTTAGAACCTTCTCAAAGACTTTTATGATATGGGATGTTAGTGCTATTGGTCTGTAGTTCTTTGCAATTGCTTTACTGCCATCTTTGTGGAGTGAGGCTATGTCTGTTGTTTTTAGTGAGTATGGGATGACCCTTGTGTCCATGCTCCTTCTCCATAGAATACTGAAGGCATGCGATACGGGCTTCTTGAAGTTCTTGATGAACACGGAGTTCCATAAGTCTGGGCCTGGGGCAGAGTGCCTTTTCAAGGTCTTGTGGTGTTAGGATAATATCCGAGATTTTTGGGATGACCAGATTTTGGGTTTCGTTCATAAAGAATTCATTTGGATTGTCGACCCTTAGTCTGGGCAGTGGCTCGCTGAACACTGAGTCGTAATGGGACATTAATATCTCACTCATTTCTTGGCTGTCATCTGTGTATGTCCCAATTCCTGGTGGCTAACGCTCTCGCTTCACACGGCGAGGGCCTGGGTTCGATTCCCAGCCAGAGTAGAAACATTGGACGTGTTTCTTTCCACCTGTTGTCTATGTTCCCCATCAGTAAAATGGGTACCTGGGTGTTAGTCGACTGATGTGGGTCGCATCCTGGGACACTGACCTAATTTGCCCGAAATGCGGAGCATAACAAGTGAGTTTCTATATAGTAGTATGTCATTATTGTCAGCTAGGACTGTATACCTTGTACATGTACTTGTAGTAAGTAAAGATATTATTATTATATTATTATTCCGCCTAAGCAGGGGCCCAATACTGGATGTTGTTTTATCAATAGATTTGGCATAAGAGAAGTATTTTTTTTCAGTTTCCTTTATGGATTTTAGTTCTTACTGTGATTCTTGTCTCCTGTAGGATTCCTCCAGCTTAAGTTCGATATTTGCAATTTCACTGACCAGTGCCTCTCTTCGTATTTTAGATATACTGGCTCCTCTCAGTAGCTCGGTGACTCTCCGCCTTCGTCTGCATAAGAAGCGTCTCTCTCTTTCTAGTTTACATCTTCTGACCGTCGTCTTATTAAGTAGTCCTGGCCACCGTCTCAATGAGTTATGGCCACTGTCTCATTAAGTGGTCCTGGCCACTGTCTCATTAAATGGTCCTGGCCACTGATAATTAAGTGGTCCTGGCCACTGTCTAATTAAGTGGTCCTGGTCACTGTCTCACTGAGTGGTCCTGGCCACTGTCTCATTAAGTAGTCCTGGCCACCGTCTCAATGAGTTATGGCCACTGTCTCATTAAGTGGTCCTGGCCATTGTCTCATTAAATGGTCCTGGCCACTGACTAATTAAGTGGTCCTGGCCACCGTCTCATTAAGTGGTCCTGGCCACTGTCTCATTAAGTTGTTCTGGCCACTGTCTAGTTAAGTGGTCCTAGCCATTGTCTTATAGAATGATCCTGGCCACTGTCTCATTAAGTGCTCCTGGTCACCACTTAATTAGTAGGTCCTAGCACCGTCTCACTAAATGGTTCTGGCCACTGTCTCATTGAATGGTCCTGGCCACCGTCTCACTGAGTGATCCTGGCCACTGTCTCACTGAGTGGTCCTGACCACTGTCTCACTGAGTGCTCCTGGCCACTGTGTCACTGAGTGGTCCAGGCCACCGTCTCACTGAGTGGTCCTGGCCACTGTCTTACTGAGTGGTCCTGTCCATCGTCTCATTGAGTGGTTCTGGTCACCGTCTAATTAATTCGTCCTGGCCACTGTCTCACTGAGTGGTTCTGGCCACCGTCTCACTGAGTGGTTCTGGCCACCGTCTCACTGAGTGGTCCTGACCACATTTCTCGCTGGATTCTTGCCACCCAATTTAGTTTCTCAGAATCCCTACAGGTCCCCTGGCGCCACCCGGATCTTTCCCTGAGTCCCTTAAGCCTCTCCAGGGCATATTCTCCGCCAGACAAAAGAGAGATACGTCTCAGGGTCGCTAGATCTTCTTGGCGCTTCTTTGATATTTTTTATCCTCTCTAAGAATCTCGACAAAGTCAGATGGGTTTTTCATTTAGCTCGTCATATCTCATTTTATTTGTTCAGAACTTTTCCGGGTCCTTCCAGGGCTAGTGTTAGTAGCCCAGGAACTCCATTACTACTACTACCTCAGGTGTCTTTCAGAACTAATGCTGGTAGCCCGGGGACGCAAAAAATCTAGCACTGGCAGTCAGATACCTATCAGGACTAGTGATAGCAGCTCAGATGTCTTCCAGAACTAGTGCTGGCAGCCTAGATGTCTTCCAGTCACGAGTGCTGGAAGGCTAGATATTTTCAGATCTAGATATTTTCAGATCTGTTTCTTTGAGCACTGATGTCTTCCAGAACTAGTACTGGCAGCCTAGATGTCTTCCAGATCTTGTGATGGGATGCAAAATATCTTCCAGGACTAGTGCAGGCAACTCTGATGTCTTTAGAAATAGTGCTGGAAGCCCATGATTTTTCCTCAGTTCTAACAGCTCAGATGTCTTCCAGGACTGGTGCAGACATCTCAGATGTCTTTCAGGACTAGGGCAGGTAGCTCAGATGCCTTCCAGGGTGAGTTCAGACAGCATAGATATCTTCTAGGGTAGGTTCAGGCAGCGCAGATGTCTTCGAGGGTGCGTTCAAGCAGCGCAGACGTCTTCTAGGGTAGGTTCAGGCAGCGCAGATGTCTTTCAGGCTGGGTTCTGAATCAAAAATCTTTAAAAATCTTAAATATCTCTTCAAGTTGTTTCTTTTCAACTAATCATATATCTCTGAAACGTCTCTCGACTGCACTTTAAGTAGTTGTGGTTTGTTTTTGGGTATTGCATCACTCTCTCTCTCTCTCTCTCTCTCTCTCTCTCTCTCTCTCTCTCTCTCTCTCTCTCTCTCTCTCTCTCTCTCTCTCTCTCTCTCTCCAAGCCATCTCCATACACCTAATAAAGCAACCTTAACACCACTTAAAACGGTTTCTCCATTATTCTATTTATCCCAAAAGCCAGTTTATCCTCTCATGTTACTTCCCCTTAAAACTCCATTTCTCCTATCCTCGAAAAGACCTCCCGACTTCTTAAAACAACCTCTTCACCCCTTAGAACAACCTCTGCACTCCTTAAAATAACCTCTCCAGCTCTAAGTCCCCTGAAGCTACTAACGTACTTCTCCACTCCCCCGTCTGTAACCCTGGGCGACGGTAGGATAATGCTGTACGTCATGACCTGATATATCATATAGTCCCGTCTAGCACTGCGATTGTGTTTCTGCCTAGCCGGGAGGAAAGGAGATAAGAGAGAGAGAGAGAGAGAGAGAGAGAGAGAGACAGACAGACAGACAGACAGACTAACAGACATACAGTCAGACAGACAGACAGACAGTCAGACAGAGACAGAGAGAGTGACAGAGAGAGACAGAGATGGAGACAGAGAGAGACAGAGAGAGACAGAGAGAGACAGAATGAATGAATGAATGAATGAATGAATGAATGAATGAATGAAAGAATGAATGCCTTCACTAAACTTATCCTTAACCTCCAACACAAAGACAACCCTCACCGGCAATGTGTGACGAATCCTTCAGCTCAGCCATGGTCTGGCTTACAGTGCCAAGAGTCTGCTACTACTTAGTATTTGACTAGAGGAAGGTAGAGAAGGCATCCCACACTTAGTTTGATTATATTATTATTGTTATTATTATTATTATTATTATTATTATTATTATTATTATTATTATTATTATTATTATTATTATTATTAGTAGTAGTAGTAGTAGTAGTAGTAGTAGTAGTAGTAGTAGTAGTAGTAGTAATATCCTCTCCCTTATCAAGGGGTAACTCTTGCACTCCTCTCTAAGCCATCGAATCTCCTTTCTAGCCTTCTCTAGCTCTGCCTTAGCACAGTAATCCAAGAACAGAGAATAAGCTCAGCAGGACTTCACTGGAGACTGGCCAACTCACACCAGTTGGCAAAACGTCTAGAAAATAAAACTGACCCATGTGTTGCACCCGCATGTTATTCATCTCTACTTGACGGTTTGGTAAACTGTCGGTATAAAATATTAAATTCTTAAGCTGTCAGATTTGATAACAGCAACAACTCTGTCCTTGGTGATAAGATCAAAATTGTGAGAAAGATGAACATAGCCTTCAGCACATTAGATCCTTAAGTAGTTATGCTGTGTTCATTCTAATGTGGACTAAAGAACATTCTCCCGGCCCTTGGACTTAATACAAAATAATGTCCACAGAATTATTCGCAGCTGTTCTAAAACTTTCAAGGTTTTTAATGTGATGAAGGAAGGTAAAAGGAAACATGTGACAACAATTTTGCTCAAACCATTGTTCCTGGAGAGCGAAACGTTGCCACAATAAAATGTCGCATTAGTTGCACTTATGTACTTTTACTTAACATATTGTCGGTAATTCTACCAACATTATTACAGAATGAGGAAACTTAACAGTCACATGTGAAGCAGTTAAGTATCATTATTTCTTTATTTTAGTTACGCCTTATTCGACTGAAAAACCAGTTGTGTAAGGAAAACGTTTAGGGAAAAAAATTACATGTTACACACGAACCTTATTCATCTACTTGTCAGTATTCCATAACATTAAAATCATACTATAACAGATATCGAAATCCTGATAAATGAGCCAGACAATGTTTCCATAAATCTTGCAAAATGTCTGGAAGTAAAATAAACGCCAAAATAAATGTTAAATAAACACTTGCAGAAAAACTATACGTTTACTGGTACGATATTTCACCTGATGAGTAAATGTGAAGAATAATGTAACAAGCGACAGATATATATATATATATATATATATATATATATATATATATATATATATATATATATATATATATATATATATATATATATATATATATATATATGTCGTGCCGAATAGGCAGAACTTGCTATCTTGGCTTAAAAAGCAACGCTCATCTTGCCATATAGGACAAGTGAAAATTTGTGTATGTAATAATTTCGCCAAAATCATTCTGAACCTAACGAAAAAAATATTCCACTGTTTTTCTTTAGTATTAAATTATTGTAAACAAATCTAAAATATATTTAGTTGGGTTAGGCTAAAATAAATTGTTCTTGTTATAATAAGGTTAGGTAAGTTTTCTAAGATTCTTTTGGAGCAAAATTAAATTTTTTTTCATTAACATTAATGGAAAAAATATATCTTTAAAAGTATAAGAGAAAATTTTAGAAAGGACTTAATTTTAAATGAGTTCTTGCTAATTGACCAGTTTTACATATTCGGCACGACATATATATATATATATATATATATATATATATATATATATATATATATATATATATATATATATATATATATACACACATATATATATATATATATATATATATATATTATTATTATTATTATTATTATTATTATTATTATTATTATTATTATTATTATCATTATTATTATTATTGTTATTATTATTATTATTATTAGTATTATTATTATCAAAACTAAGGGCTAAGTATATAATGCTGAATAACAGTGGGTAACTTGCTCTTCGAGATTGAGGTTGTGATGACACATTTTGTGTAGAAATGACCTGTCAAGCATTGTCAAAGTGAGGTCTGGCAGAAATAGGTGTCGTCTGTAATGACGAGGTCAAGTCCAGGGTTTTTTCATAATGTTTCTGAATAGTTTAAGTTATGGGGTTTTCTAAAAGTGCATTTGTCTGTTCTGTATGATGGTGTTAAGAATTAAGTATAGCCTCGGATTCAAGACTGCCACCTCTTTCTCTGTCTTGCTTTCCTGGATTGTGATGTGGCTCTCTTTGAAGTTCTCGAGTGTAGGATGGTGCACTTATGGCTCCCCTGATTTTATTTGGAGTATGTTGCACCTTCTGCTGAGTCTTTTGCTTTCATAGAGAATGATTTCTCCATGCAGATCTGAGACTAGTCACTCTAGGATTTTCCAGGTGTAGATTTTGACGTATTTTTCTTGCTTGCATTCCAGGGAGTACAGGTCAAGAGACCTCAAATATTCTCAGTAATTAAGGTGCTTGACTGAACAAATACATGTAGTGAAAGTTCTCTGCATATTCTGCCTTGAATGGTGCTGTTAGTATACAACATTATTCCAGCCTAGTGAGAACAGAACTCTTCACTCGGGTAGCCTCTGACTTAGCTACTTACCATTATTACTCTTTGTGTTCTGTTGGTTAAAGATTCAGCTACCCGCTTATGCAGTTATTCGTTTAGTATGAATTTTGTGCGCAATTACTCCATGCAGATGTAGCATATGCTAAGTCGGCATTTTGTTTGTCCTCCAGTGCATAGTTTTGTCCTCCAGTCATAGTGGTCCAGTAGTTTCTAGAGACAGGAGCGACCTGATCTGAATCCGTGTTGTCTTAGGTAGTGCAGTTGTTGGGAATCGAAGTGGTTAGCAATCATGCTTCTAAGATTTTTATAATGTGGAACGTTAGAGCTATCGGTCTATAATTCTTTGCTATTGCTTTGCTGCCACCTTTATGGAGTGGGGCTATCCTTTGTTTTTAGCGACTGTGGAACGACACCCATGTCCAGGCTGACTCTCTCTACCATACTGAAGACATGCGAAAAGGGTTTCTTGTAGTTCTTGATGAACACGAATTTCTGAGTCTTTGCCTGGGACAGCTTGGATGGGCATGTTGTCAATGGCTTTTTCATAGTCCATTGAAGTTAGGGTTATGTAAAAAATTCAGCATATATTGACAAGGTTTTGAGACTTTTTCATGAAAAATTCATTCGGACTGACGATCTTTAGTCAGACTAACAGCTTACTAAACACAGTCATGTTGAGATTTCAGTGTCTCACTCATTTCTTGTTTGATCTAAGGCCGAATACTGCATGTGGTTTTTGCCTTGTGTTTGTCACATTATGATTTTTTTCACTTTCATTCATTGTTTTTAGCTTTTAATGCCTCTCCTGGATCCTATATGAATCATTTAACATAATTCAATATTTTCTACTTCCCTAGTCAGTGCTTACTTCGGCATTTCAGATAATTTGGCCCTGTGAGAAGTTAAGTGGCTTTTCGCCTTTGCCTATAAAGGAAGCCTCTCTTTCCTTCCGGTTAAAGTCTCTTCTTTCCCCTTAGCCTTGAGCATACCGTAGCATACTGTATCCCGTAGCTCGATCGCTAGCGCACTCGGCTCACACACTGTGGTCCGGGGGGTCGATCCTTGAACGGCTGGAAAATGTTTGGACGTGTTTCCTTAAGATAACCGATGTTCAATGTTCACCTGTTAGTAAAATGAGTACCTGAGCGTTAGTGGACTGGTGTAGGTCGCATCCTGGAACAAAATTGACCTAATTTGCCTTAAGGGGTTTTCTATATAGTAGTATGTCATTGATGTCAGCTAAGACTGTATACCTTGTACATGTACTTGTAGAAATAAAGATATTATTATTATTATTATTATTATCATTATTATTATTATTATTATTATTATTATTATTGTTACCTCACCTTCCGTTGTCAAATGTTTTACGAACTTTAACCTGGTAATAGCTGCAGGGTTGAAAACTTAAAGCCGATCAGATTAGGTGATCTGAAGTTATAAATAAAAGTTATGTTGGAGTTAGTGGAAGATGAGAACGCTGTAGGTGTTAGAGTGCGCCGGCTCAGCCACTAAGTCAGTGCTTAAGAGTTCAGTATAGACGTGAAAATTAAAAAATTTTTTTTAATGCAGTTGAAAATTCTCTATTCTCCATTAAGAAAAAATATTTTAGTTTAAATTCAAGTTGGGCTCTTTTAAGAGAAGTTCATTTTGACCAAAATAAACTAATGAAATTTGGAAGTTGGCATAAAAAAACGCAAATTCAATGCGAAAATACTCGCAGCTAAGGGTTTGAAACCGAGCAGAAGAGACGTTCTCCAGGTATTACATACAAACCAACATAGTTCGCAAAATTTACAATTTACATTTTATGTAACTCAAAATGAAAGCCAAACATTGTTTCATAACGGCCGTCAGCACTGGAAGTTTGAAGCCTGTCAGAAAACTCATTCTCCAGTAATTCTCCAACAATTCCAGGGTTTCTAACAATTTCAATACAATATTAAGTTTGCAACACAACAGAAAACACTTATATTAAGTCATCTCCTGTTGCAATATATCAGTGTTAATATTACCAAGCCGGTAAGGTCAGTCCTTGATGGTTACTTAAAGTCAGTCCTTGATGGTCACTTAAGGTCAGTCCTTGATGGTTACTTAAGGTCAGTCCTTGATGGTTACTTAAGGTCAGTCCTTGATGGTCACTTAAGGTTAGTCCTTGATGGTTACTTAAGGTCAGTCCTCGATGGTTACTTAAGATCAGTCCTTGATGGTTACTTAAGGCTAGTCCTTGATGGTTACTTAAGGTTAGTCCTTGATGGTTACTTAAGGTTAGTCCTCGATGGTTACTTAAGATCAGTCCTTGATGGTTACTTAAGATCAGTCCTTGATGGTTACTTAAGGTTAGTCCTTGATGGTTACTTAAGGTCAGTCCTTGATGGTCACTTAAGGTTAGTCCTTGATGGTTACTTAAGGTCAGTCCTTGATGGTCACTTAAGGTCAGTCCTCGATGGTTGCTTAAAGTCAGTCCTCGATGGTCACTTAAAGTCAGTCCTTGATGGTTACTTAAGGTCAGTCCTTGATGGTCACTTAAGGTCAGTCCTTAATGGTCACTTAAGGTCAGTCCTTAATGGTCACTTAAGGTCAGTCCTTAATGGTCACTTAAGGTTAGTCCTGAATGGTCACTTAAAGTCAGTCCTTGATGGTCACTTAAGGTCAGTCCTTGATGGTCACATAAGGTCAGTCCTTGATGGTCACTTAAGGTCAGTCCTTGATGGTCATTTAAGGTCAGTCCTCGATGGTCACTTAAGGTCAGTCCTTGATGGTCACTTAAGGTCAGTCCTTAATGGTCACTTAAGGTTAGTCCTGGATGGTCACTTAAAGTCAGTCCTTGATGGTCACTTAAGGTCAGTCCTTGATGGTCACATAAGGTCAGTCCTTGATGGTCACTTAAGGTCAGTCCTTGATGGTCATTTAAGGTCAGTCCTCGATGGTCACTTAAAGTCAGTCCTTGATGGTCACTTAAGGTCAGTCCTTGATGGTCACTTAAGGTCAGTCCTCGATGGTCACTTAAGGTCAGTCTTCGATGGTCACTTAAGGTCAGTCGTCGATGGTCACTTAAGGTTAGTCCTTGATGGTCACTTAAGGTCAGTCCTTGATGGTCACTTAAGGTCAGTCCTTGATGGTCACTTAAGGCTAGTCCTGGATGGTCACTTAAGGTCAGTCCTCGATGGTCACTTAAGGTCAGTCCTTGATGGTCACTTGAGGTTAGTCCTTGAATACAAGGCTCATAAGGCTTGTTTTGGAAGGGAGATCCTAAAGGGCAACCTTGAAAGAGAGACCCTTAAGGGAAGCCCTGGATAAGTCCTTAAGATGAGCCCTGAACAGGTCTTAAAAGTTAACTCTGGATAAAAGTCCCAAGAGGATACACCCGGGTGTAATTTTATCCCTAATAAACTGTTGAAGATAATGAGACCGACGGGAGGGGAGGGAGGAGGGGGATAAGAGGGGGAGGGGGGGAGGGGGATAAGAGGGGGAGGGGGGAGGGGGGGAGGGGGATAAGAGGGGGAGGGGGAGGGGGGATAAGAGGGGGAGGGGGAGGTGGAAGAGGGGGAGGGAGGAGGGGGATACGAGGGGGAGGGGGAGGGGGATAAGAGGGGGACGGGGATAAGAGGGGGAGGGGGGGAGGGGGATAAGAGGGGGAGGGGGGAGGGGGATAAGAGGGGGAGGGGGGAGGGGGATAAAAGGAAGAGGGAGGAGGGGGAAAAGAGGGGGAGTGGGAGGGGGATAAGAGGAGAGGGAGGAGGGGAAAAGAGGGGGAAGGCGGAGGGGGATAAGAGGGGGAGGGTGGAGGGGGAAAAGAGGGGGAGAGAGGAGAGAGATAAGAGGGGGAGGGAGGAGGGGGATAAGAGGGGGAGGGGGGGGGATAAGAGGGGGAGGGAGGAGAGGGATAAAAGGGGGAGGGAGGAAGGGGATAAGAGGGGGAGTGAGGAGGGGGATAAGAGGGGAGGGAGGAGGGGGAAAAGAGGGGGAAGGCGGAGGGGGATAAGAGGGGGAGGGTGGAGGGGGAAAAGAGGGGGAGAGAGGAGAGAGATAAGAGGGGGAGGGAAGAGGGGGATAAGAGGGGAGGGAGGAGGGGATAAAAGGCCGATTAACACCAATTCTCATCTCTCTCAATTGATACGATAGTGTAGTTAACATAGAGTAGTTAACATAGTCTGAAATTCCAGGAAGGAGCACCGAGAGAACCTCAAACCATCTGTGAGGTGCAACACCACCTTGGACCTGAAGGTAAAAAAGGACATCATCCTGGACTGGAAGTTAGAGAAGGGCGACATCCTGGACTGGAAATTAACGAAGGACCTCATCCTAGACTGGAAATTAAATAAGGACATCATCCTGGACTGGAAGTTAGAGAAGGGCGACATCCTGGACTGGAAATTAACGAAGGACCTCATCCTAGACTGGAAATTAAATAAGGACATCATCCTGGACTGGAAGTTAGAGAAGGACGTCATCCTGGACTGGAAATTAACGAAGGACCTCATCCTAGACTGGACATTAAAGAAGAACCTCATCCTGGCCTGTAAGTTAGAGAGGACATTATCCTGGACTGAAACTTTAAAAATCTTACTGAAGACTGGATAACCTAGACTGTATATTTTTATGAGGGGAGCCCTAAACCCGTAGGGGTCATACAGCACTTAGGGGGCTGGAAGGCATTCAGACTCGACTCAAGGAATTAGCACACTGGTCTACTTCCTTAGATCAAGTACACCTCACTAGCATCTCAGAACTTCCCTCGAGGGCTGGATGATTTAGAGAGCCTCGCCACTGACTGGAAGATTCAGAGAAAGAGCTTCGCCACTGACTGGAAGACTGAAAGAAAGAGCTTCGCACCTACCTGGGAGGCCTCCTCACATCCGCCCACCCATCAGAAGCGTCTCCTCATATCCCTCCCATCTGGAAGGCCTTCTCACATCCCACAGTCCACCCATAAAGAAATCTCTATACAACCTACCCATCAGATAAATATCCATGCAAACTGCCCATCAGAGAAGCCTCCATGCAACCTATCCATCAGAGAAGTCTCCACACAACCCACCTCCTTTCAGATATCACCCAACCCCACCTCCCACCATCCCCGTCCCTCCTGCTGCCACCCACCAGCCATCACTCACCCCCACCTCCCACCACCCACCTTCATCCAGCAACCACCCACCCATCAGAACGTACTCTCCCCAGCCACCAGCCTCACCGGTCATAATACTGATGTTCTTGTTAGTCAGACTGATGACATTGTTATGGTAAGAAGGCTCACCACAACCAACTCCAACCCAACTTTTCTCTACCTTGAAGTGCGGAAGTGTGTCGAGGGTGAGGGTGCCAGCTGGCCTTAGTAAAGAGAGAGAGAGAGAGAGAGAGAGAGAGAGAGAGAGAGAGAGAGAGAGAGGAAATAGAAAGAAAGATAGAAAAAAGAGAGAGAAAAGAGAAAGTGAGAAATAAGACAGAAAAATAGAGAAAAGTGAGAGGAAAATATAGAGAGCAAATAGAAAGAGAGAAAGATAAAAAGAGACAGAGAGAGAAAGAGAAAATAGAAAAAGAAAGACAAAAAAGAGAGAGAAAAAAGATAAAAGAGAGATAGGAAATAGAATATGAGAAAGACAAAAAAAGAGAGGAAAAGATGAAAGAGAAAATGAGAAATATAAAATTGAGAAATGAGACAGAAAAACAGAGAGAGAGAAAAAGAGAAGACAGAGAGGAGAGAAGATGAGAGAAGAGAGAGAGAGAGAGAGAGAGAGAGAAAGAGAGAGAGAGAGAGAGAGAGAGAGAGAGAGAGAGAGAGAGAGAGAGAGAGAGAGAGAGAGAGAGAGAGAGAGAGAGAGAGAGAGAGAGAGAGAGAGAGAGAGAGAGAGAGAGAGATCAGGGCCTGTATCTTCCTGTGGTTTTAAGTACTGTAAAAGCTACCACCTTGGCTAAGACACTGTTCTCTAACATCTGTCTTAAACACCTGACTAACTCCTAACTGTAATACCTGACTGCTAAACCATACTGTAATACCTGGACATGTTTGTAGATGAATGGTTCAGAGAACCGACATGTTGATACATTAGACACATGTGCAACACTTGGGTATCTTTATTGAGGAAACGTTTCGCCACACAGTGGCTTCATCAGTCCATACAAAGGAGAATCTTGAAGAACAGGAGGAGAATGAGGTAATCAGTCCCTCAACCTTGAGTCGATGTGGTCAGTCCATCAATCTTGTTCTTCAAGATTCTCCTTTGTATGGACTGATGAAGCCACTGTGTGGCGAAACGTTTCCTCAATAAAGATACCCAAGTGTTGCACATGTGTCTAATTTATCAATACCTGGACATAATGAAACAACACACAGGTGTTTATTACAACCCTCGTTTTAGTATAATTAATATTAATAGTGAAGAATGGCGCCAGCAACCCGGGCTCAGAAAATTAATAAAAAAGCAACTAAGACACCCACAGGAAACCTGAGGTAAGTGAATACTGAATGTACGTAGAAGATTGTAATATTTACCTTGAGTATGTACGTAAAAGATTGTAGGATTTACCTTGAGTATGTACGTAGATGATTGTAAGATTTACCTTAATTATTTACGTAGAAGATTGTAGGATTTAACTTGACTACGTACGTAGAAGATTGTAGGATTTAACTTGACTACGTACATAGAAGATTGTAGGATTTACCTTGAGTATGTACAAAGAAGATTGTAAGATTAACGTTGAGTATGTACGTAGAAATGTTGCAGGATTCCCTACCTTGAGTATGTACGTAGAAATGTTACAGGATTTCCTACCTTGAGTATGTACGTAGAAATGTTGCAGGATTTCCTACCTTGAGTATGTACGTAGAAATGTTGCAGGATTTCCTACCTTGAGTATGTACGTAGAAATGTTGCAGGATTTCCTACCTTGAGTATGTACGTAGAAATGTTGCAGGATTTCCTACCTTGAGTATGTACGTAGAAATGTTGCAGGATTTCCTACCTTGAGTATGTACGTAGAAATGTTGCAGGATTTCCTACCTTGAGTATGTACGTAGAAATGTTGCAGGATTTCCTGCCTTGAGTATGTACGTAGAAATTTTGCAGGATTTCCTACCTTAAGTATGCTCTTAGAAGACTAATATTTACCTTGAGTTTAGTGTTGATGGTCTAGTACAACTGTAACTGGGTTGTGAGACAAGCAAACACCGCAGTTGACCAAATGTAATCATTGGCCCACAGTTATTTGGAGCATACCTGGAGAGGGTTTCGGGGGTCAACGCCCCCGCAGCTCGGTCTGAAACCAGGCCTCATGGTAGATCAGGGTCTGATCAGCCAGGCTGTTACTGCTGGCCGCACGCAAGCTGGCGTACGAACCACAGCCCGGTTGGTCAGGTACTGACTTCAAGTGCCTCTCTAGTGCCTTCTTGAAATCAGCCAGGAGTCTATTGTTAATCCTCCTTATGTATACTGGGAGACAATTGAATAGTCTTGGACCCCGGACACTTATTTTGTTGTCTCTCAGTGTACTCGTGGCGCCCCTACTTTTCATCGGGGGAATGTTGCATCTCCTACGGAGTCTTTTGCTTTCATAGGGAGTGATTTTCGTGTGCAAGTTTGGTACCAACCCTTCCAGGACCTTCCAAGTGTATATTTACATGTCTCTCTCTCTCGCCTGTGTTCGTTGGAATACAGATCAAGGACCTAAAACCGTTCCCAGTAATTTAGGTGCCATGAAAGTTCTTTTTACACTCTCCAGGTCTGCAATGTCGCCAGCCTTGAAGGGAGCAGAGTGCATTGGCATGTCATTTATTGCCTCTTCAAAGACTTGTGGAATTAAAATAATATCCGAGGTTTTTGAGATGATCAAATTTTAGGTTTCGCTCATAAAGAATTCATTTGGATTGTCGATCCTTATTCTGGGCAGTGGCTCGCTGAACACTGAGTCATAATGGGACTTTAGTATCTCACTCATTTTTTGGCTGTCATGTGTGTATGTCCCATCCCGCCTAAGCAGGGGCCCAATACTGGATGTTGTTTTTCCCTTAGACTTGGCATACGAGAAGAAGTATTTTGTTTGTTTTTCAGTTTCCTTTATGGCTTTTAGTTCTTCCTTTGATTCTTGTCTCCTGTAAGATTCCTTCAGCTTAAGTTCGATATTTGCAATTTCACTGACGAGTTCATCCCTTTGTATTTCAGATATATTGGCCCCACTCAGCAGCTCTGTGACTCTTCGCCTTCGTCTGTACAGGGAACGTCTCTCTCTTTATAGTTTACATCTTCTCTGTCTTTTTCTTAATGGAATGTGTCTTGAGCAGATCTCAAGAACAACGGAATTTATTTTTCAAGGGAGATGTTCGGGTCCGTGTTGTTTAGGATATCTTCATCAGCTTGTTTCATTTAGGACATGGTTTACTTGACCTCATTGTATGTTTTTGTTATTGAAATTGAATTTCGTGAAGAGATCTTCATTACCTCACATTTTGCTGGTCATGAACCCTGTACATACATTTCTGTACATGTACCTCTATTATGTTGTGATCTGAATGTATTGTCTTTGAAACGGTTATATTACATATCAGATCGTCGTTGTTAAGGAAGATGAGGTCCAGTGTATTTTCTAATCTTGTAGGCTCTGATATTTGCTGGTATAAGGTGAATTTGGTGCAGAGATTTAATAGTTCGTGTGTGTGTGAATTTTCATCTGAGCTGCTACCTCCTGGGGTGATCTCTGCTAAAATATTATTTGCTACACTCCTCCATTTTAGGCGTCTCAACCTGAAATCTCTCAGTAGCAAGATGTTTGGGGCAGGAGTTGGAAGATTTTCCAGACAGTGGTCAATTTCCATAAGCTGTTCCCAGAATTGCTGAAAAGTTGCATCTGAAGGCTTGTATACCACCACAATGACAAGGTTTTGGTTTTCAATCTTTGCTGCCAAAATTTCAACTATATCATTTGAGGTATTTAGTAGTTCTGTGCAAATGAGCGACTCTGTGACGTACAGGCCAATCTCCCCTTGTTGCCTGTTTAGTCTGTCGCGTCGGAATAGGTTATAACCTGGAATCCATATTTCATTGTCATAATGATCCTTTATGTGAGTCTCTGTGAATGCTGCAAATATTGCGCTTGACTCCATGAGCAGTCCCTTGATGTAAGGAATTTTGTTGTTTTTTGAAGGCTTTAGATCCTGTGTGTTTGCAAAGACAAATGTCGTTAT
The DNA here is from genome assembly GCF_038502225.1 of Cherax quadricarinatus. Lineage (NCBI taxonomy): Eukaryota > Metazoa > Arthropoda > Malacostraca > Decapoda > Parastacidae > Cherax > Cherax quadricarinatus. The sequence continues at coordinate 15,838,289 of NC_091356.1, read as the reverse complement.
ATTAATGGATTTTAGGGTAAGTTTTATTTGCTGGTTCTAATATTTGTTATCCTGGAGTGGAGGTCAATGTCCGTACCTCTGCTCCAGAAGTGTTTTCAGTTGGCATAGATCAGTGTTTGTGTATATTTCGCATGCTCTCGCGAATTCCTTGCATTGTTCAAATCTCTAGTAAGGCTGATGCATGCAGGGGATGAGATGAAAAGCTGTAAGCCTTCTCCCTGAAAGCTGGCTGCCTTGGATCAAACGTGTAGCTCATGTTACACGCCAAGGTATTGTCCAGTGTGGGTAGATTGGTAAAGCACTGCGTACCTTGTCCTAAGGTTCGTAGGTTCGAGTCTCCTTCAGCCAGAGATCAGTGTTTATATATATATATATATATATATATATATATATATATATATATATATATATATATATATATATATATATATGCACAAAAGAAGGCTGGAGGCAGTGGAGATGTCATGTCTGAGGGCAATGTGTGGTGTGAATATAATGCAGAGAATTCGTAGTTTGGAAGTTAGGAGGAGGTGCGGGATTACCAAAACTGTTGTCCAGAGGGCTGAGGAAGGGTTGTTGAGGTGGTTCGGACATGTAGAGAGAATGGAGCGAAACAGAATGACTTCAAGGGTGTATCAGTCTGTAGTGGAAGGAAGGCGGGGTAGGGGTCGGCCTAGGAAAGGTTGGAGGGAGGGGGTAAAGGAGGTTTTGTGTGCGAGGGGCTTGGACTTCCAGCAGGCATGCGTGAGCGTGACTCACAGCTCCCAGCACAACTGTAAGTAAAAGCCCCTGCTCCTATTCTAGTGGATATATTGGTTGAAAGCTTCACTTTTGACCAATAATAAACTTAGTCCTTTTAGTCTT
>NC_091356.1:15819925-15834925 GCF_038502225.1 Cherax quadricarinatus | reverse complement strand
AGTGATAACCAAAGTTATTGGTTAAAAAAAAAAAGACGAGAGGAAGCCTGAAATTATACAACAAAATTTCAAAGTGCCAATTGGTTAGAGACCTAGTAGGCACTTGTTGCCACACAGTTCGAGGCCTAGTAGGCACTTGTTGCCACACAGTTGGAGGCCTAGTAGGCACTTGTTGCCACACAGTTGGAGGTCTAGTAGGCACTTGTTGCCACACAGTTGGAGGCCTAGTAGGCACTTGTTGCCACAAAGTTGGAGGTCTAGTAGGCACTTGTTGCCACACAGTTGGAGGCCTAGTAGGCACTTGTTGCCACACAGTTGGAGGCCTAGTAGGCAATTGTTGCCACACAGTTCGAGGCCTAGTAGGCACTTGTTGCCACACAGTTGGAGGCCTAGTAGGCACTTGTTGCCACACAGTTAGAGGCCTAGTAGGCACTTGTTGCCACACAGTTAGAGGCCTAGTAGGCACTTGTTGCCACACAGTTAGAGGCCTAGTAGGAACTTGTTGCCACTCAGTTAGAGGCCTAGTAGGCACTTGTTGCCACACAGTTAGAGGCCTAGTAGGCACTTGTTGCCACACAGTTAGAGGCCTAGTAGGCACTTGTTGCCACACAGAGGCCTAGTAGGCACTTGTTGCCACACAGTTGCAAATATATCTCGACTGCCTCCAACAGCCTCCTCGCTGCAGCATTCACAATCCAAGCTTCACACCCATATAAGAGTGTTGGTACTACTATACTTTCATACATACCCTTCTTTGCCTCCATAAATAACATTTTTTTCCTCCACATATACCTCAATGCACCACTCACCTTTTTTCCTTCATCAATTCTATGATTAACCTCAACCTTCATAAATCCATCCGCTGAAACGTCAACTTCCAAATATCTGAAAACATTCACTTCTTCCATATTCCTCCTCACCAATTTGATATCCAATTTTTCTTTATCAAAATTATTTGGTACTCTCATCACCTTACTCTTTTCTATGCTCACTTTCAACTTTCTACCTTTACACACACAAATTCGTCCACTAACCTTTGCAATTTTTCTTTAGAATCTCCCATAAGCACAGTATCATTAGCAAAAAGTGACTGTCACTTCCCATTTTGTATTTAATTCCCCATAATTTAATCCCACCCCTCTCCCGAACACTCTAGCATTTCCTTCTTTTACAACTCCATCTATAAATATATTAAACAACCATGGTGACATTACACATCCCTGTCTAAGACCTACTTTTACCGGGAAGTATTCTCCCTCTCTTCTACACACCCTAACCTGAGCCTCACTATCCTCATAAAAACTCTTTACAGCATTTAGTAACTTACCATCTATTCCATATACTTGCAACATCTGCCACAATTCTCCCCTATCCACTCTATCATAAGCCTTTTCTAAATCCATAAGTGCAATAAAAACTTCCCTACCTTTATCTAATACTCTTCACATATATGCTTCAATGTAAACACTTGATCTACACATCCCCTACCCACTCTGAAACCTCCTTGCTCATCCGCAATCCTACATTCTGTCGTATCTCTAATTTTTTCAATAATAACCCTATCGTAAACTTTTCCTGGTATACTCAGTAAACTTTATATATATATATATATATATATATATATATATATATATATATATATATATATATATATATATATATATATATATATATATATATATATATATATATATATATATATATATATATATATATATATATATATATATATATATTATAATTATTAGAATTACTATTATTATTAATGGTATTTATTAGTATTATGGATACATAGAAGTGAGGTGCATTATTTCTGGGACATATAAACAACTGGCGCGCTCACACGCACTCACACACACAGACACGCACACAGCCACAAAGTCAGGAAGTGGAATAGTTTGGGAAGCGATGTAGTGGAGGCAGGATCCATACATAGCTTTAAGCAGAGGTATGATAAAGCTCACGGTTCAGGTAGAATGACCTAGTAGCGACCAGTGAAGAGGCGGGGGCCAGGAGCTTGGACTCGACCCCTGCAACCTCAACTAGGTGAGTACAACTAGGTGAGTACACACACACACACACACACACACACACACACACGTGGAATAGATAGGTAGACAGAGACAGGATGTTCCAGAGAGGGGACACAGAAACAAGGGGCCACAATTGGAAGCTGAAGACTCAGACGAGTCAGAGGGATGTTAGGAAGTATTTCTTCAGTCATAGAGGCGTCAGGAAGTGGAATAGCCTAACAAGTGATGTAGTGGAAGCAGGAGCCATACACAGCTTTAAGACGAGGTATGACAAAGCTCAGAAAGCAGAGAGAGAGAGGACCTAGTAGCGTTCAGTGAAGAGGCGGGGCCAGGAGCTGAGTTTAGACCCCTGCAATTACAATTATGTGAGTACACACACACACACACTATGATAAGAAAAAAATTAAGGGGAGATGCTACAGGATGGGTTAATAAGTATAATGTGGCAGACGATAAGGCTCTACAGCTGGAATAGGAAATGATAGGGCGGAAGGAGACCATAGAGGAAATGAGAGGGAAGATATCAGAGGCGGTAGCAGTGAAGAAAGAAGTGGGAGCAGAGTTGTTTAGAAAGGACAAAGATGGAAAGTCACTAGAGGAGATGCTCTCTGAAGATAGGGAGGTGATAAGAGAGACTGCAAAGGAAATGGTAAGAAAGACAATGAGAGGAGGCGAGATGAAGGTCATTAAGGATATACAGACATAATGAAAACCTGTAACTGTTTTACATGACGGTAGAATTGCTGGTGTCTTTTTCTGTCTCATAAACACGCTAGATAACAGGTATATCTTGCTACTCCTACTTACACTTTGGTCACACTTCACAGACACGCACATGCATATATATATATATACATACATCTAGGTTTTTCTCCTATTTTTAAAAAGCTCTTGTTCTTCTTTATTTCTTCTATTGTCCATGGGGGGAGCAATGGGCTAGTAACCCCTTCTCATGTACACATTTACTTAAAAAGAGAAGGAAAAACTTTATAAAACTGGGATGCTTGAATGTGCGTGGATGTAGTGCGGATGACAAGAAACAGATGATTGCTGATGTTAGGATAATATCCGAGATTTTTGATATGACCAAATTTGGGGTCTCATTCATAAAGAATTCATTTGGATTGTCGACCATTAGTCTGGGCAGTGGCTCGCTGAACACTGAGCCGTATAAGAACATAAGAGCATAAGAAAGAAGAAACACTGCAGCAGGCCTACTGTCCCATGCGAAGCAGGTCCAAGTCTCCTACCAGCTTAAGCCAATGCCCCAACCTAGTCAGGTCAGGTCACATTCACTTAAGGAAGGAGCACGGCATCTGACCTAGTAGCACAAGCTAATCAGGACCAACTCACACCCACCCACACCCACTCATAAGAACATAAGAACATAAGAATGTAGGAACACTGCAGAAGGCCTACTGGCCCATACGAGGCAGGTCCTTATCAAAACGACATCTACCTAAAGCTACTTAAGAAATAACTCCTGTACCCCTTGACACCAATCAATCCCAGCCCCTCCCACTCATATATTTGTCCAGTCTCTTCTTAAAGCTACCCAAGGTCCTAGCCTCTATCACCCCACTGGGAAGACTGTTCCACGCATCTACAACTCTGTTAGAAAACCAGTACTTACCTATGTCCTTTCTAAATCTAAATTTATCCAACTTAAATCCATTATTCCTGGTTCTTACCTGGTTCGACACCCTCAGTACTTTATTAATGTCTCCTTTGTTTATGCCCGTCATCCACTTATACACTTCATGCATTTATCTAACCTATCTTTAAAACTATACAACGTTTTATCCTCTATAATTGTACTCGGGAGTTTGTTCCACTCATCCACAACTCTATTACCAAACCAGTGCTTTCCTATATCCTTCCTGAATCTGAATTTTTCCAACTTATAGCTGCGAGTCCTGTTTAGGCTAGACATTTATAACACGCTATTTACGTCCCCTTTATTTATTAATATCTTCTATTTATACACCTCAATCATATCCTCCCTAATTCGACGCTTTTCTAGAGAGTGCAGATTCAGGGCCCTCAGTCTATTCTCATAGGAAATATTTCTGATACATGGGATCAACTTTGTCATCCTCCTTTGTACGTTTTCCAGGGCATATATATCCATTCTGTAATAAGGTGATCAAAACTGCAGCATAATCTAGATGAGGCCTAGCCATGGATACATAGGGTTGAAGAACAACCTGAGGACTTCTATTATTTATGCATCTAGATATGAAGCCAAGGATTCTGTTCGCTTTTTTGCGAACACTTATGCACTGCTTTCTTAGTTTTAGATTACTGCTAACCAGAACTCACAGGTATGTCACTCATTTCTTGACTGTCATCTGTGTATGTCCCATCTCGCCTTAGGAGGGGCCCAATACTGAGTGTTTTTATCTTAGATTTGCCATAAGAGAAGAAGTATTTTGTTTTGTTTTTTCAATTTCCTTTATGGCTTTTAGTTTTTCCTGTGATGTGCCTCCATTCGTATTTCAGATATATTGGCCCCTCTTAGCAGCTCTGTGACTCTTCGACTTCGTCTGTACAGGGAATGTCCCTCTCTTTCTAGTTTACATCTTCTTTTTCTTTTTCTTAATGGAATGTGCCTTAAGCAGATCTCAAGACCCACAGAGTTCATTTTTTCTAAGCAAAGGTTCGGATCCATATTGTTTCGGATATCTTCCCAGCTTGTTTCATTTAGGACATGGTTGACTTGTTCCCATTGAACGAACATGCAAGAGTGAGGAGAGAGGCGCAGCAACAATGAACATGCAAGAGTGAGGAGAGAGGCGCAGCAACAATGAGCATACAAGAGTGAGGAGAGAGGCACAGCAACAATGAACATACAAGAGTGAGGAGAGAGGCACAGCAACAATGAACATACAAGAGTGAGGAGAGAGGCGCAGCAACAATGAACATACAAGAGTGAGGAGAGAGGCGCAGCAACAATGAGCATACAAGAGTGAGGAGAGAGGCGCAGCAACAATGAGCATACAAGAGTGAGGAGAGAGGCACAGCAACAATATAAGAACGACATAGCCACCAAGGACGAGTCTGAACCAAAACTGCTTCACAGCCACATCAGACGAAAACGGTAGAAGATCAAGTAATTCCACTGAAGATGGAAAGAGGAAAGCTCACAGAAAATAGCAAGGCAGTCTGCAAAGTACTGAAGAAACTATTGAAAGAATGAGACTCCTGTGCAGTATTTGGGAATCGTTCAGGAAGTGTTGGCTTCCTCAGTCCAATGCAGAGAAGAATGGTGGAAGATGAGGAGGAGAAGTTTGAGGTAATCAATCTTAGTCTGGAGTCAATGTGCTCATTACTGAAGAACTGAGGAATTGATTATTACCTCAAACTCTTCCTCATCTTCCATCGTTCTTCTCTGTATTGGAATGTTGCACAAGTGTCTCATTCTTCAACTTGTCAGTTTTCTAATTTACATAACTGTTTAAAGAAGACTCCTAAGTGGAAACAGGTGAGAGCGTACACCAGTAGGTAAGTGACACCAGACATACCACGGGAGAACTTAATACATCGAAGGTGGTGGGACCTGACAGGTTGTTACTATGGATTCAGAAAGAAGGAACAGAAGCACTGTCCGAACCACTAGCTATGATCTTCATCGTCACTGAGCACGAGACAGTTGCCATAGTACCTATATTTAAGAAAAGAGATAAGCAGGAAGCATGGAGCAACAGACCAATTTCGGTAACGGGTATACAATGCAAGGTAGCAGAGAAGATGGAGATGATTGATAAACAATAACTAAACACAGGATCAAAGATGGCAAGCCTTGTATTGCCAGTCTATTAGAAATCTATGACAAAATAATGAAAATGAGACAGAAGAGAGAGAGAGAGAGAGAGTAGTGGGTGGATTACATTTTCTCTGACACATACAAGAAGGCATTTGATAATGTACCCAACATAAGACTGGGGCAAAAAATGAGAATCAAGGAGGAATAACAGAGAACGCACTCCCGTGGACCAAGAGTATCTTACGGGAAGGAATCAAAGAGCGATTTTCCAAAAAGAGATGTCAGAATGGAGAAAAGTAACAAGCGGGGTGTCACAAGTATTGGTATTAAGACCAGTACTGTTTCTGGTTGAAGTGAGCTATATACCAGATGGAGTTGAGACAGATGTATTTCTGTTCGCTGATGATGTAAAACCAATAAGGAGAACACAAACAGATGAGGACGGAAAAAGATTGCAAATGGATCTAGACAAACTGCCGGGTTGGTCAGATAAGTGGTTGCTTGAATTCGACCGTAGCAAATGAAGGGTTATGAAGATTGGGGAAGGGGCTAGAAGACAGGACACGGAGTACAGACTCACTAATATAATAATATCTTGATTTCTACACGTACATGTACAAGTTATACAGTCCCAGCTGATATCAATGACATGCTACTATATAGAAAACCGCGTATTATGCTGAACATTTCGGGCAAATTAGGTAAATTTTGTCCCAGAATGCAACCCACACCCAAGTACCATTTTTTCTCATGGGTGAACATGAACAACCGGTGTAAAGAAACACGGCCAATGTTCCACCCTTCCCGGGAATCGAACCTGAACCCGAGACCTTTTGCCACCAGGCCACGGGCCACTGTGGAAACAGATCCCACGGATCTCGTTTAACAGCGAGTTAGCAAAGTGTCTAGGATATCGGCAAAGGCTCACAGCATCTGAATAACCGCTGCAGCAAATACTCGCTTAGTAAATCTGAGAGTGGCCCTCAGGAATCTCCACAAAATGTCATACGGAGCTCTTAATTCAATATAAGTCAGGCCCATCATCGAGCACGCAGCACCACTATGGAGCCCACACTTCAGGATGAAGTGTAGAAGTATACAACGAGACTAATTCCTGAGCCAGAGGTTATGATATATAAACAGAGGCTAAAGACAATGAACCTGACGACCTGGGAAGACAGAAGAACGAGGGAATACATGATAACAACATCCAAAATACTCAGAGGAATTCACAGGGAAAACAGGGACAAGGTGGAAATTCATGATAGATGAGTCACAGGGATGAGAGGAAGTACTTCTTTAGTCTCAGGATGGTCGGAAACTTGAATGACCTCGCCAAAAACGTAGTGGGGGCAGACTAGGACAGAGTAAATTTACCAAGCGGCAAATGGAGGGGTGGGACCAGGAGCTAAGACTCGACCCCTGTAACCACATATACCTGAGTATATATAGGTGAGTACACACGCACATCATCACGTTATATATATGTGTATGTGTGTGTGTGTGTGTGTGTGTGCGTGTATATTCACCTAATTGTACTCACCTAATTGTGGTTGCAGGGGTCGAGACTCAGCTCCTGGCCCCGCCTCTTCACTGATCGCTACTGGGTCCTCTCTCTCTCTGCTTCCTGAGCTTTGTCATACCTCTTCTTAAAACTATGTATGGTTCCTGCCTCCACTACTTCACTTGCTAGGCTATTCCACTTGCTGACAACTCTATGACTGAAGAAATACTTCCTAACGTCCCTGTGACTCGTCTGAGTCTTCAGCTTCCAGTTGTGACCCCTTGTCCCTGTGTCCCCTCTCTGGAACATCCTATCTCTGTCCACCTTGTCTATTCCCCGCAGTATCTTGTATGTCGTTATCATGTCTCCCCTGACCCTTCTGTCCTCCAGTGTCGTCAGTCCGATTTCCCTTAACCTTTCCTCGTACGACATTCCCTTGAGCTCTGGGACTAGCCTTGTTGCAAACCTTTGTACTTTCTCTAGCTTCTTGACGTGCTTGACCAGGTGTGGGTTCCAGACTGTTGCTGCATACTCCAGTATGGGCCTAACATACACAGTGTACAGTGTCTTGAACGATTCCTTATTAAGGTACCGGAACGCTATTCACAGGTTTGCCAGGCGCCCGTATGCTGCAGCAGTTATTTGGTTGATGTGTGCCTCCGGTGATGTGCTCGGTGTTATGGTCACCCCAAGGTCTTTCTCCCTGGGTGAGGTCTGTAGTCTTTGTCCACCTAGCCTATACTCTGTCTGCGGTCTTCTTTGCCCCTCCCCAATCTTCATGACTTTGCATTTGGCTGGATTGAATTCGAGAAGCCAGTTACTGGACCACATGTCCAGCCTGTCCAGGTCTCTTTACAGTCCTGCCTCATCCTCGTCCGATTTAATTCTTCTCATCAACTTCACGTCATCTGCGAACAGGGACACTTCAGAGTCTATTCCTTCCATCATGTCGTTCACATATATCAAAAATAGCACTGGTCCTAGAACTGACCCCTGTGGGACCCCGCTCGTAACAGGCGCCCACTGTGATACCTCTTCACGTACCATGACTCGTTGCTGCCTCCCTGTCAGGTATTCCCTTATCCATTGCAGTGCCCTCCCTTTTACATGCGCCTGATCCCCCAGCTTCTGCACTAATCTCTTGTGGGGAACTGTGTCAAAGGCCTTCCTGCAGTCTAGGAAAACGCAATCTACCCACCCCTCTCTCTCGTGTCTTACTTCTGTTACCTTGTCATAAAACTCCAGGAGGTTTGTGATACAGGATTTGCCTTCCATGAACCCATGCTGGTTTTCATTTGTAATCTTGTTCCTTTCCAGGTGTTCGACCACTCTCCTCCTGATAATCTTCTCCATGACTTTGCACACAATACATGTCAGAGACACAGGTCTGTAGTTTAGTGCCTCGTTTCTGTTTCCTTTCTTAAATATGGGGACTACATTAGCTGTCTTCCATTTCTCAGGTAGTTGCCCAGTTTCAAGGGATGTGTTGAAGATTGTGGTTAGAGGCACGCACAGCATCTCTGCTCCTTCTCTAAGGACCCATGGGGAGATGTTGTCCGGTCCCATCGCCTTTGAGGTGTCAAGGTCACTTAAGAGCTTCTTCACCTCCTCCTCAGTTGTTCGTATGTCATCCAACACTTGTTGGTATATTCCCTCTTGATGTTCCCTTCTGTGCTGTCTTCCCACAGCCCTTCCTGTCTCTACTGTAAACTTCCTTAAATCTCCTGTTCAGCTCCTCACATACCTCCTGATCATTTCTTGTGAGTTCTCCACCTTCTGTCCTTAATCTGATCACCTGGTCTTTGACTGTTGTCTTCCTCCTGATGTGGCTATACAACAGTTTCGGGTCAGTCTTGATTCTCGATGCTATGTCATTTTCATACTGTCGCTGGGCCTCCCTCCTTACCTGTGCATACTCATTCCTGGCTCTGCGACTGATCTCCCTATTTTCGTGTGTTCTCTGCCTTCTGTACTTTTTCCATTCTCTATTGCACTTTGTGTTTGCCTCCTTACACCGTCGGGTAAACTAGGGGCTCGTTCTGGTCTTCCCGTTGTTACTGTTGCCCTTGGGAATAAACTTTTCCACTGCCTCCTTGCATTTTGTTGTTACGTATTCCATCATTTCATTTACTGGCTTTTCTGCCAGTTCTCTGTCCCACTGGACCTCCCGCAGGAAGTTCTTCAACCCTATGTAGTCCCCTCTTTTATAGTCAGGCTTTTCTCATTCAACTCCTGTTATTCTCTCCACTTGCAGCTCTACTATGTATTCAAAGCATAGAACCACGTGGTCGCTAGCTCCTAGGGGACTCTCATACTTGATGTCCTCAATGTCTGAGCTGCCCAGGGTGAACACAAGGTCCAGTCTTGCTGGTTCATCCTCCCCTTTCACTCTGGTAGTGTCCTTAACATGTTGGTGCATGAGGTTTTCCAGCACCACGTCCAGCATCCTGACTCTCCATGTTTCGGGACCCCCATGTGGCTCCAGGTTTTCCCAGTCGATCTCCCTGTGGTTGAAATCCCCCATAACCAGCAACTTTGCTCTGCTGGAATGAGCTCTTCTTGCCACCTCAGCAAGTGTGTCCACCATTGCTCTGTTGCTCTCTTCATATTCCTCTCTTGGCCTCCTGCAGTTCTGTGGTGGATTATACATCACTGCAATGACCACTTTGTGTTCCCCAGACTGAAGTGTACCTGCTATGTAGTCTCTTTCTCCCGTCTCATCTATGCCTTCCATTTTCTCGAATTTCCATCTGTTTTTTACGAGCAGAGCAACACCACCTCCCCCCCCTGCCCCTTCTATCTTTCCTCATGATCTGGTATCCTGGTGGGAAGATTGCATCTGTTATTGTCTCCGTGAGTTTTGTTTCTGTAACTGCTATGATGTCTGGGGACTTCTCATTGATTCTTTCTTGCCATTCCTCATGTTTATTCGTTAATCCATCTGCATTTGTGTACCAAACCTTCAACTTCTGTTCTAATACTGTAACTGTGGTGCGGGGGGTGGAAACAGAGGGATCGGTGTGTGATGGTTGGTTTGGATTGTTCAGTTGCCTTGGGGGTGTCGTGGCTGGAGTCCTTCTACAGGTGTTTCTGGGGGGTGTGCTTGTCCTTCCATTTGATCCTGTGTGTGTGTGTATGTGTGTATGTGTGTATGTATGTGTGTGTGTGTGTGTGTGTGTGTGTGTGTGTGTAATAACTACTTATTATACACAGTTCTTTGTATTTTCTGCAACCTTCACTGACAGGGTTGGAACACTTGAACTCATCGACGTCTTCGAGAAAAAAGCCATCTCTAGGAATAAATCCCTCATCGTCGGGAAAAAAAAATCCCACACTCTGGGAATAAATATCTCTCCATGGGAAATTTTCCTAAAAGATAAAAAGAAATATATATATTTTACCTTTAAATTCATTCAGACTGAATGTCGACAGCCCACACACACTGCCTCGCTCTATGTACTCTATTTTTTCTTCCCATTTCTTTCCTTATTGTCCCCCTCCTCCTTCACCCCTTCTTTCAGCCCCCTGCTCCTTCACTCCTTCACTCCCTTCTCTCTCTCCCTGTGTGTGTGTGTGTGTCAGACTTTCACACTGGAAATGATTAATGGATCTCTCCTCTCTTCCGTGGTTGTGTGGGAAGGTCCTGTAAAAGATGATCACAGGAGAGTGTGTGGAGAGAGAAGATTTATTTGTATATGAGAGTATAGTTTTACCAACGCTCTTATATGGGTGTGAAGCGTGGGTGATGAATGTTGCAGCGAGGAGAAGGCTGGAGGCAGTGGAGATGTCATGTCTGAGGGCAATGTGTGGTGTGAATATAATGCAGAGAATTCGTAGTTTGGAAGTTAGGAGGAGGTGTGGGATTACCAAAACTGTTGTTCAGAGGGCTGAGGAAGGGTTGTTGAGGTGGTTCGGACATGTAGAGAGAATGGAGCGAAACAGAATGACTTCAAGAGTGTATCAGTCTGTAGTGGAAGGAAGGCGGGGTAGGGGTCGGCCTAGGAAGGGTTGGAGGGAGGGGGTAAAGGAGGTTTTGTGTGCGAGGGGCTTGGACTTCCAGCAGGCATGCGTGAGCGTGTTTGATAGGAGTGAATGGAGACAAATGGTTTTTAATACTTGACGTGCTGTTGGAGTGTGAGCAAAGTAACATTTATGAAGGGATTCAGGGAAACCGGCAGGCCGGACTTGAGTCCTGGAGATGGGAAGTACAGTGCCTGCACTCTGAAGGAGGGGTGTTAATGTTGCAGTTTAAAAACTGTAGTGTAAAGCACCCTTCTGGCAAGACAGTGATGGAGTGAATGATGGTGAAAGTTTTTCTTTTTCGGGCCACCCTGCCTTGGTGGGAATCGGCCGGTGTGATAATAAAAAAAAATATATATATATATATATATATATATATATATATATACATATATATATATATATATATATATATATACATATATATATATATATATATATATATATATATATATATATATATATATATATATATAAATAAATGTATTATATATATATATATATATATATATATATTTATATACATATATATTTATAGTTCCTTGATAATGTGAGTAGTCACGAAAGCGCTTGGAATTTCTCTATTATTTCAGAGTGGTTGTTTTGCATATATATATATATATATATATATATATATATATATATATATATATATATATATATATATATATATATATATATATATATATATATGTCGTGCCGAATAGGCAAAACTTGCGATCTTGGCTTAAATAGCAACGCTCATCTTGCCATATAAGACAAGCGAAAATTTGTGTCTGCAATATTTTCGACCAAATCATTCTGAACCTAACGAAAAAAAATATATTTTACTGTGTTTGTTTAGTATTAAATTACTGTAAACAAATCTAAAATATATTTAGTTGGGTTAGGCTAAAATAAATTCTTGTTATCATAAGGTTAGGTAAGTTTTCTAAGATTCTTTTGGAGCAAAATTAAAAATTGTTTCATTAACGTTAATGAAAAAATATATCTTTAAACATATAAAAGAAAATTTTAGAAAGGACTTAACTTTAAATTAGTTCTTGCTAATTGATCAGTGTTTATATATATATATATATATATATATATATATATATATATATATATATATATATATATATATATATATATATATATATATATATATGTAGTGCCGAGTATGTAAAACTGGTCAATTAGAAAACTTACCTAACCTTATTATAACAAGAACAATTTATTTTAGCCTAACCCAACTAAATATATTTTAGATTTGTTTACAATAATTTAATACTAAACAAACAAAGTGAAATATATTTTTTTCGTTAGGTTCAGAATGAATTTGGCGAAATTATTGCATACACAAATTTTCACGTTTCCTATATGGCAAGATGAGCGTTGCTATTTAAGCCAAGATCGCAAGTTCTGCCTATTCGGCACGACATATATAAATATATATATATATACATATATTTAAATATATATATATACATATATATAAATTATATATATATATATATATATATACATATATATATATATATATATATATATATACATATATATATATATATGTATATATATATGTATATATAAACATATATATATATATAAACACCTGAGCGCTTTCATGGGGTTAAACATATATCTTTCTTCAGAGAAATTGTAAGGAGAGGGAAGAGAAGCACATTTTAAATGTTAAACAGGAAACAAGTGACAGCACACTTAGTGAGGTCCTACCTAACAGCGCACCTAATAATGTGCTACCTAACAGCACACCTAGTGAGGTGCTACCTGTGGTAGGGCTACTGGTCTACAATAATAGTGAAGCTTAACAGTGTAGGAGGCAAACTAGAAATAATTCAAACCTCTAGATATATTAAAATTATATCCGGCTAATAACAAAAAAAAAATTGTATAAGTAATGGAAATTAAACATTTCAGGCCATAAGCTAAAAAATAAAACATTGAACTGTCAAAGTAGTTTAGTTAACAGATTCTAGGCACTAGGATGCTGTCACTGTTTAGATATTTACACTAATAAGCAGATGTGCAGATGTACTGAACAACGTGGTCACTGGGCGTATGTGGTGCTAAATTAGCCGAAGTGACGAATTTGGCATAAAAAATATTGGTCATTTCTGCCGAATAAGCAGCATATACCTGGAGTATACCTGAGTCAACGCCCCCGTGGCCTGGTCTGAGACTAGGCCTTGTGGCGGATCAGGGTCTGATCAACCAGGGTGTTACTGCTGGCCGCCCGCAAACTGACGTACGAACCACAGCCCGGCTAGTCAGGTACTGACTTTAGGTGCCTGTCCAGTGCCTTCTTAAAGACAACTAGGGGTCTATTAGTAATCCCCCTTATGTATTCTGGGAGGCAGTTGAACAGTCTTGGGCCCCGGACACTTACTGTGTTGTCTCTCAGTGTACTCGTGGTTGCATCTCCTGCAATAAATTTGCAAATATCGATCAGAACATAATAAAAAAATATAGTTCATTCTGCGTAATATTAAATAATTTCAAACTGATCTATGATATATTTAGAAGAATTTGGTTAAAAAAATGTATTTGGTCAGGTTAGGCCATGTTCAATGGTAGGTGCTGTAGATAGTCTAAACACGTACGTGTGAACTATAGGTATTCTGAAAGCTTACGTGTGTACTGGGGATAGTCAGTGTCTACTTGTGTTTGGTAGCAAGTGTGAGAGCTTGTAAACAAACAGTGGCCAACAAGAGAGAAGAGTGAACTGTAGATGGCTGCGTGAGGAGGGAGGCAGAGTTCTGCACATAAACACCAGCATTATATCAAGATATTACTGGGTTGTCTCCGAGTTACGACTCTGTTGAGCTACCTACGGTCTTAGCTTTATCACCGCTGTGTTGCTGTAGCGTCAAGCCTCTCCTGATAAATACTCAAAATTTTCTTCTCACCCACTTCATTATTTCCGAATATAAATATGTGATTTCTTTACATAGGATGGAAGTTATGGCTGCTGTACGCCAGTGTTAGCTTAACCGAAAGAACATAGCACCGGTAAGCCAGTTGTGACTTGACCATGGGTATTTAGGGAGTTGCTTATTGGTTGCTTAATCATCACGACATATTCTGACCAAGTTAGATATTCTTTAACAATAGTAACAACTCTCCATCTGGAGCTCTGTCAGAAAAACCAACCATTTCCAGCTCTTTCCCACACGATTATAATAACACTGTTGTAACAGCTATCAGACTGCCCGCTGGAAAACATATTTATAATGCTTTCAGCCGGTCATTTAGTAAACAAAAGAGAAAAAGGATGGCTGGAAGCTGCCGAAGACATTCCTGGAGTCAAAATATCTCATCTCTTGGTTCTTTATGTATTACTCTGCCAGAAGTTCGATTCTGGAGTATTAATTACGAAGGAATTTCTCTGGATGGCAGTAAAAGAGTGGCTTGCATAATGGAGGTCGTTAGCATACTGAATGTACACTCCGAGGTGTGCGGAGTCTCCCAAGATATGTTCGAACGACCCTTCCTCCTCCACCTCCTCCTCCACCTCCCCCTCCACCTCTTCCTCCTCCTCCACCTCTTCCTCCTCCTGCACCTCTTCCTTCTCATCAGCTTCCTGGAACCTAAGACCATCATTCTCTGGTATTCATAATATTGAATCTGAAATTTGAATGTTCATGAAATTGAAGATCTGTTGGTCATATTGATCA
>NC_091356.1:15812222-15819825 GCF_038502225.1 Cherax quadricarinatus | reverse complement strand
CTGATATTGATTCAGTGGAAAATGTACTAGTTACGAGAATAACCGCTGATCATGTACCACAGCAAAAATTATCATTACTGGAAGAAATGAATGAACCAGTTGATAAGTTGTGGTATTTAGATACGATAGGTATTGATGTAAATAAACCAAGCCCACAAGAGTCTCAGACTTATAACCAATATTTGGACACTGTCAAATATAAAGATGGACAGTATTGGGTTAGGTTACCATGGAAATTAAATCCACCACATCTGCCTAGCAATTATCGCATGGCTTTCGGACAGATGAAAGCACAAATACATGAGCTCAGGAAGAATCCAGAGCTACTGACTGTCTATGATAATATCATACAAGAACAGTTGGACAATAAATTCATTGAGGAAATAGTCGAAGATAAGTTGAAGACAAACGCTCATTATCTCTCGCACCATGGAGTCAGAAAAGATTCTGAAACCACTCCACAACGTGTTGTATATAATTGCAGCGCACGTGCAAATAAAGATGTAGCAAGTCTTAATGACTGTCTGATGACCGGACCCTCACTAACTGAGAAGCTTGGAGACGTGCTTATGAAATTTCGCACAAACCCATATGCCTACACGGCTGATATTTCCAAGGCTTTCTTAAGAGTAGGACTACAAGAAATAGATAGAGATTATACTCGATTCTTGTGGCCTGAAAATCCACATGATCCTCAAAGTCCTGTGAAAACTTATCGTTTTAAATCAGTATTATTTGGTGCAACATCCTCTCCATTCTTACTAGAAGCTACTCTAAATACACATTTGAAGAAATCTGAAAGTCCCTTCAAAGAAGTCTTAAAGAAAAGTTTCTATGTGGACAATCTTCAAGGTACTGTGAATAAGGAGGAGGATTTGAAATCCTTATACAGAGAAGCTAACAAGGAGATGAAAGAAGCAAATATGCCTCTAAGGATGTGGAATACAAATTCAAAGCAATTAAGGGAACTTATCAAAGAAGATTTCCCTGAAACTGAAATTCCTGATTGCAACAATATGCTGGGACTTAATTGGAACACACAGGAAGATACTTTGAGTCTCAAAAAGATAAACAATAAATCATGCAGTCCACTCACTAAACGTAGTTTACTGTCAGAGGTATCACAATGTTTTGATCCTCTAGGACTCGTCTCACCAATTACCATAAAAGGTAAAATGCTTATGCAAGATGCATGGAAACTCAAAATTGGATGGGATGAGAACTTGCCTCTAGAAATGAGTCAAGCATGGGATGAAATATCCAGGGAGTTTAAACAACTTCATCAAATTAAATTTCCCAGACAAATAGGTCAAGAGGGAAACAAGTACACATTACATGTGTTCTGTGACGCGTCAACCAGAGGTTATGGCGCTGTAGCTTACATGAGTAATGCTGAAGGAAGTACACTAATTACTTCAAAGGCCAGGGTAGCACCCTTGAAGGTCAGGACAGTACCACAATTGGAACTGACAGCACTCTATGTAGGTACAAAATTAGCTGTCTATCTCAACAAAGTACTTGATCATCTCACTATTGAGAAAACCGTGATCTGGAGTGATAATGAGGCAGTTCTCCAGTGGTTAAGAAATAATAAGAGTAAGTTGGTCTATGTACAGAACAGAGTAGCAGAAATAAAAGAGATGCAGAGAGATTATCTCTTTCTCCACGTCTCTACCCAAGAGAATCCAGCTGACATGTTGTCACGTGGTGTCCCACTCAAGAAATTTTTGGATAATAAATTATGGCTCCACGGACCGAACTGGCTCTCTGATGAAAATAACTGCCCTCAGCAAAAAGCTCACATTATGCCAGAAGAAACAGTCTGCTTGAACACAGCAGAAATAAGTTGTGTAAATACTGCAGACACAACAGAAATAGTCATTGATGGATCTAAATACTCATCTTTGGGTAAACTCTTAAGAGTTACAGCTCTTGTCTTTAAATTCATTAAAGGAATGAAACCTGATTATGAATGTCTTGAACCCATTAAATACTGGGTGAAACTAATACAGAAAGACGTTTTCTCTACAGAATATAAATTTCTAGAAACACAAGATAAATCCCCAAAGAAACCTGTCATGATTAATTCTTTAGGACTTTATCTCGACTCAGAAAAGATTATAAGATGTCGAGGAAGAATTCATAATTCTTCACTACCTAAAGAAGCCATACATCCAATATTGATCCCCAAGAATCATTGGATAACAAAACTGATTGTGCAAAACGCCCACAGTAACGTGTTACATGGTGGGGTAGCTGACACACTTTGTCATATACGACAATCCTACTGGATACCTCAAGGTCGACAAAGTGTGAAAAAACAAATAAAGGACTGTATTACTTGTCGTCACTACGATATGCGAGTATGTCAGTATCCAGGTCCACCTCCATATCCCTCTGAAAGAGTTTGTCATATCACTCCATTTGAGGTGACAGGTGTAGATTATACTGGACCAATAATTTTAACCAAAACAGTTGACAAAGTTCCCATCAAGGTGTACATCTGTTTGTTCAATTGTGCTACAACTAGAGCAGTACCTCTAGAAGTAGCCACTGACATGTCTGCTGAAACCTTTATCAAATTATTCAGAAGGTTTGCAGCCAGAAGGGCATGTCCCAGACTGATGATTTCAGATAATGCAACGAACTTTGTTGCTGGTGCTGCTTATATAAGCAAGATCTTTGATCAACCAGAAGTACAACAGATGCTGAATCAACGCAGATGTCGTTGGAGATACATTCCTCCTAAATCTCCATGGCACGGGTGATTTTATGAAAGAATGATCGGCATTGTAAAGGGTTGTTTAAGGAAGACTCTTCATCGTCAGAGAATAGACTTAGAAGAATTCCGTACAGTTGTGACTGAAATAGAAAATAGAGTCAACAACAGACCTCTAACATATGTTACCGATGATCTGGACAATTTAGAAGTGTTAAGTCCATCTCATTTACTCCATGGCAGAAGGCTCGAACCTGTTCCTCCCATGAATGATAAAGAAATCATAGAGGATCCTACTTATTTCGAACCTGAGCAACTCAGACGTAAATTCAAACACCTTAATAAAGTGATTGAACATTGGGAGAAAATTTGGCGAGAAGACTATCTCACCTCATTGAGAGAACACTTCTATGGAGCTGGTGTTCCTGAAAATCATAAGTCCTTAAGACCTGGTGACATAGTGATTATCGACAATGATGGTCCGAGGTCCCAATGGCCACTTGGAAAAATTGTGACCATATATCCTGATGCAAATGGAATCATCAGGACAGTTGATGTTTTGAGCAAAGGTGTAGTGAATAAGCGGACAATAAATAAACTAGTGCCGTTAGAATTACACAGTGTTGAAAACAAAATTAGTGATTCTCCAGAAACCACACAGACTAAAGCTGTTCAGAAAAGACAAGCAGCAGTGGTCGCGAGTGAGAAAATCAAATTAATGTTAAGTGATGAATAGTTCACCTGCAGCGAACCTCCGCCGCCCCCCAGTGTGGAGAAAATTTCTCCAGGAGGGGGGTATCAGCCCCCTTCAGCCCCTTTCAGCCCTGAGGGGCCAAGCCCTCTCGGAAGGGGCGAGTATCTTGTTTACTGCTAGAGTGAGTAATTGATCACAGATGCCGTATGTGTGGTCAAATGACCTCTGCTCCTTGCAGTCCAGTGTTGCAAAGTGTATTTTTATAAGAGACAATACATTCTTACTTAGCAGGACAATTAAGGAAAATCCTGCTCCCACTTTATTACCATAGTAAAAATAATGTACATTGTTGTTTCTGCTTAAGACAGCAAGAAACAAACATTCTGCTTTGCTTCATCGAGGAGATGACAAGGATGCAAGGTACTAGGTCAGCGTTTTTTTTGTGCTGGGGGCAGTGACTGCATGGAGCGCTGTGGCATCTGGCAGACTAACTTTGACTCTACTACGAGACACTGACGCCAGGATAACCAGCAAAGGACACTGATCTGTGCGTTAGTGTGAATAAAGTGTCTCACAAAACACAATAAACTCTTAAGAGAAGTGTGATCAGCTTCTCTTGTGATACATTGTGAACAATAAAGACGAATCTTGTGGAACATAGTGTACCAGTGTGCGTTTCCTAGACAATGGAAGACGTGGACATCCAAGGACACTTCAGCTTCTATCAAGTCACCGATATCTGTCGAAGGTGTTGAGAACACCATAGCTCACGTTACAAAGAGCAAGGTATGTTACGAATTTCTTGTAGATCGGGGGATTGCGCAATTCTTGAGTCACAAGGAGTTTGTAATCAACCTATAATCGGCAGTAAGGTGTGGACTTTTGAGTCCAAACAAGTAAGTATTTCGTCAGCCATCATCGAATGAAATATGCTGACATAACACCCCCTAGGGGTAATTTATACTTACAAATTGTATCTCTTGACAGCCCACTGTTGTGATGGTTTCGACAGCATCTAGACCTCGTCTGCAGGGGCGGCTGTGTAGACGATTTGCTGTCATTTATCAGCTAAGTGTTCATTATATATATATAATAAACACAGCAGGCAAGGCCAAAAATTCTCAACAGTTCCAGCGAAGGGGTGGTTGTGGTGGGGAGCGGCTGGCACCACCCCAGCACCAGTGGGATGATCGAGAGGGTGGCGGTTGTGGGGGCAGATAACACCACCCCAGCACCAGTGGGGTGAGGGAGGGGGTGGTGTTATAGGGGAGCAGATAGCACCACCCCAGCACCAGTGAGGTGAGTGAGGGGGCGGCAGAGGTGGGGAGCAGTTAGCACCACCCCAGCACCAGTGGTGTGAGCGAGGGGGTTTCAGTGGTGGGGAGCAGCTAGCCCCCACCCCAGCACCAGTGGGGTGAGCGTGGGGGTGCCGATGGTGTGGACCAGCTACCATCACCCCAGCACCAGTCGGGCGAGCGATGGGGTGGCGGTGGTGGGGAGCAGCTAGCACCACCCCAGCCCCAGTATTGTGATCTATTGGGTGTCGGTGGTGGGGAGCAGCTAGCACCACCCCAGCACCAGTGTGGTGATCGAGTGGGTGGCGGTCGTGGGGAGCAGCTACCACCACCCTATCACCAGTGGGATTATCGAGAAATTGGCGGTTGTGGGGAGCAGCTAGCACCACCCCAGCACTAGTGCTTCCAGCGAAGGGGTGGCTGTGGTGGGGAGCGGCTGGCACCACCCCAGCACCAGTGGGATGATCGACAGGGTGGCGGCTGTGGGAGCAGCTAACACATCCCCATCACCAGTGGGGTGAGCTAGGGGGTGGCAGTGGTGGGGAGCAGCTAGCACCACCCCAGCACCAGTGGGGTGAGCATGGGGGTGCCGATGGTGGGGAGCAGCTAGCACCACCCCAGCAGCAATTGGGTGAGCGAGGGGGTGCCGATGGTGTGGACCAGCTACCACCACCCCAGCACCAGTCGGGTGAGCGATGTAGTGGCGGTTGTGGGAGCAGCTACCACCACCCCAGCACCAGTCGGGTGAGCGATGTAGTGGCGGTTGTGGGAGCAGCTACCACCACCCCAGCACCAGTCGGGTGAGCGATGGGGTGGCGGTGGTGGGGAGCAGCTAGCACCACCCCAGCCCCAGTATTGTGATCTATTGGGTTGCGGTGGTGGGGAGCAGCTAGCACCACCCCAACACCAGTGAGATGATCGAGAGGGTGGCGGTGGGGGGGAGCAGCTAGCAACACCCCTGCAACAGTGTTATGATCGACGGGGTGGCGGTGGTGGGGAGCAGCTATCACCACCCCAGCACCAGTGGGGTGAGCGAAGGGGTGACGGTGGTGGGAAGCAGGTAGCACCACCCCAGCACCGATGGGGTGAGCGAGGTGGTGGCAGCAGGGGGAAGCAGCTAGCACCTCCCCAGCACCAGTAGGGTGAGCGAGGGGTGGCGTTGGTGGGGAGCAGCTAGCGCCACCCCAGCACCAGTGGGGTGAGAGAGGGGGTGACGGTGGTGGGAAGCAGGTAGCACCACTCCAGCACCAATGGGGTGTGCGAGGGGGTGGCGGTGGTGGGGAGCAGCTAGCACCACCCCAGCACCAGTGGGTGTGCAAGGGGGTGGTGGTGGTGGGGAGCAGCTAGCACCACCACAGCAACAGTGGGGTGTGCAAGGGGGTGGTGGTGGTGGGGAGCAGCTAGCACCAACACAGCACCAGTGGGGTGTGCGAGGGGGTGGTGGTGGTGGGGAGCATCTAGCACCGCCCCAGCACCAGTGGTGTGAGGGGTTGGCGGTGGTGGGGAGCAGCTAGCACCACCCCAGCACCAGTGGGGTGAGCGAGGGGGTGGCGGTGGTGGGGAGCAGCTAGCACCACCCCAGCACCAGTGGGGTGAGCGAGGGGGTGGCAGTGGTGGGGAGCAGCTAGCACCACCAATGCTAAAGTCGTGTCGTTCGCTAAACTCTCCAAGTGACCTGAATGGAAAAGGCTTTATATAAATTAATGCAATCTGCCAGAGTAATATAAACTTCTTGAAAAGTGTTGTGATGGCTGGTTGAACTTGCTAAGTTCAGTGCCAGCCAACAGGCTCGAATGATGGAAGTCATCTGGTTTGGTTGGTGACAACCATCTGGGTTGGTTGGTGGCAGCCATCTGGGTTGGTTGGTGGCAGCCATCTGGCTCGGTTGGTGGCATACATGTGGCTTGGTTGGTAGCAGCCGTCAGGTTTGGTTGGTGGCAACCATCTGGCTTCGTTGTTGGCAGCCATCTGGCTTAGTTGGTGGCAGCCATCTGGCTTGGTTGGTAGTAAGTTGCAATTTGGTTTGGTTAGTTGCAGCCATATGGCTTACGCCCAAAAATAATTTTGTTATGCATACAAATTTCAGTAAAATACACACGCGTGCGATCAGTGAAGAGACGTGACCAAGAGCTATGACTCGACACCTGCACTCACAAATAGGCGAGTATACAGTACAATCTAGAAGGCCAAAACCTACAAACCACGCACAAGGAAAAGGATCGTGGAGTGAGTATAATAGCGAGCACATCTGAGGCGCACATCAACCAGATAATTGCTGCAGCATATAGGCAACTAGCAAACCTAAGAATAGCATTCCGACTTCTAAGTAGGGAATCGTTCAGGACTCTGTACACCGTATACGTTAGGCCCATATTGAAGTATGCAGCACCAGTTTGGAACCCACGGATGGCCTACCACGTCAGGAAGTTAGAGAAAGTGCAAAAATTTTCAGTGAGACTAGTCCCGGAAGAGGAGTGGTTAAGGGAAATCGACCTGACGACACTGGAGGACAGGAGAGATAGGTGGGATATGATAGCGACATGCAAAATACTGAGAGGACTCGATAAGGTGACAGAGACAGGATGTTCCAGAGATGGGACACAGCAACAAGCGGTCACAAGTGAAAGTTAAAGACCCATATGAGTCACAAGGATGTTAGGAAGTACTTTTTTCAGTCACAGAGTTGCCAGGAGTGGAATAATCTGGAAAGTGATCTAGTGGAGGCAGTATCCATACATAACTTTATGAAGAGGTATGATAAAGCTCATGGAGCAGGGAGAGACTGACTTTGTAGCAACCAGCGAAGAGGCGGGGCCAGGAGCTGTCTCGACCCCTGCAACCACATATTGGTGAGTATATATAGGTGAGTACACGCACACGCACATGCACACAGAC